>NC_048901.1:18233454-18246094 GCF_011077185.1 Oxyura jamaicensis | reverse complement strand
TCTTTTTTTTCTTTTTTTTCCTTTTTTTTCTTTTTTTTCTTTTTTTTTCTTTTTTTTTCTTTTTTTTTCTTTTTTTTCTTTTTTTTTCTTTTTTTTTCTTTTTTTTTCTTTTTTTTCTTTTTTTTTTGTTTTTCTTTTTTCTTTTTTCTTTTTCCCTGCTACTTTCTTCCTCTTTGTAGTAGAGCCCAAAATGTACCAGAGAGCCTGTTGTCACAATGGTGTTCCATTTTGTAGGTGGTTGAATTTCAAATAATTCCTATCTTTTTCTAGTTTTGATTTCTGTGAACCCTCCAAATAAATAATCTGTAAAACAGCAGTGTAGGTTGGGTTTTGATCCTTATTGTTACTCTGCTGTAAGTTTTTGAAATTTGCTCCCTGAGAACTGCACATTCAGTGAGTCAGAAACTGGTACAGAACTAACGTTAGTATTTCTGTCGCACTTTTTGACTTGCAGGAGCTTTGGCTTGACATATGATGCCCACTATTCTGTTTGTTAGCATGCCTAGAAACAATAGGTGGTGTTTGTAAAGCAGGATGCAAAATGTTCTCTGATGAAATTGCCAAGTTAGACTGGCAACGTGGACCAATACAGCGCAGCTGTGGCTTCTTACAAACACAGATTATATTGCCATAGCTATTGTGCAACGTGGACATTTCTCCTGACCTACGTATTGATTTAATTCTGTTGCTTAGAAAAATATAGGAATGGCCTGGGATACTGAGCACCTTACAAGATCCTGGGAATAAAGCAATGGCCAAGTGCAGATTTACCAGCAGGACTGCTGGGACCTGGGCTCAGTTAGCACCACCACGTATGCTATGGGAATACCCTTGTAAATATTCTGCTCATAGCTGGGTTGCATCTGCCTTTGGTGTGTGCAGCTGTCTTTGTTTCATTGTCTATTGGAAAAAAATCACAACAAAAAAGGTCTAGTTGCTTGATCCACAGCTAAAGTAACTATCAGTGCAATGAAAAATTGTGTATCTAATTAACTTTGAATTGAATGCAAAGTTTTGTTAAGTCCAAATTACTGAGGTGGCAGCAAATGGACAGGTCAGAAGGAAATGTGTAGCTGTGATGGGCCATTCATGTGAATCTATATTCCTTGATTTTTAGTTTTTAGTTTTTAACTTAAGTGTAATAATAGAATGTTATTTCAAAACAATCAAAACCTCAAAAAATCTCAAGTTAATTGGCTTCTTTATTTCTTATTAAGTACACCATGTCTGCTTTTTTTTTCTTTTTTTCTCTCTCCTTTTTTTTTTTTTTTTTTTTTTTTTTTTCTCCTGTGAATGACATAAAGCTAAGAAATTTTGCCCCAACTTCAGCTATGCATTTTTGTCCTCTCAGCAGGACACTTGCATGTAGCAAAACCAGCAGGCTTCCTACATTTAGGAATCTCTCACCCCAAGAGATTACCTATGCCTTGAATGCAGTGTTGACATTTCTAATGTTCTTTGTCCTTTTAATAAAACTTGAAGACAGAAGTACCAAGCGGTATTAGTCTCCTCAAGAGAGAAGATTTTTATTCAGAAAGCAAATGTTATATTATTCCCCAGGTCCTAGCCTGTGATTCAGTGATGCAAATTATGAAACTCAGTCTTCTGTGTCGAGATATATCTTAATTTATAGCACTAATAAATAGTGGCCTCTGAAAACTAAATGGCAGTGGAGACTTGACCATATGGAAAATTGGTACCTTTAAGGCATGTTCATTTGATGTGTGCTGCAGACGTCAGCCAGCAGGTCTGTATCTGTTATATGTTCCCTCAAAAATCTGTGTTCATAGAATGTTTATAGAAATTGCATGCAACTCGGTCATACCAGTCAGCCCTTTTCAGTGAGAAGAAATGTGGACACTTAAAGTCAATTTATATACGTTCTGCCAAAAGTGGTTTTGTTTTTAATGCTACTTCAGATATTTCTTTATTTTTGGTGTGTGTTTGTGTTGATCTTGCTCTTTCCAAGGATTATTCCCAAAGGAAAAAAGTTTTTGAAGCTTATCTCCTTTCTTCATTGTTCATTTCTGGAAGAACTACCTGATGTTAGCAAGTGGAATATAAACAGCAGGACCAGAGGAATGTTAAGGAATCTGAATTTTATGGCAAGTCTTAGTGCTCAGCAGAAAACCTTTGCAATGCTCGTCTCAGCACAGTGACTCTTTTTTTTTTCCTGGGGTCCTGTTGGGTGGCTGGATGTGAGGAAGCACTTCTGCAATGGAGTATTCACTTCTTAAATATGTCTCAACGTTGTGAACCAAGGCTAGGGGCTACATAGCAGCATACTGGCTAAGAGGACACCCATGTGAAAGGCAGATTGAAAGAGAGAAGGGAACATAACACAAGGGGTAGTGAATAAGCATGGCTGTCCTTCACCATTTGCAAAAGAAAATATTTTTCTTTTGTAGTCCAGTTTTCTAAGTAAATGATGGTTATTAATGTGAAATAAAGGATGAGGCTATACTTAAACTACAGGCATTGTTACTGCAAGGAGTCTTTTACTTTTTGCATACATAACATTATTGAAATGAGTGGAGAGCTACAAAAATTATAAATGTGCTGTGTTCCATCTAGGGTGCTGGAAATTTAACCTATAAGAAAAAGTATTGAGAAATTAAGATATCATTTCTACTCAGAAATCCCCAACAGTTGCTAGCTTTTGTAGTGTAAAAATAGCAGTTATCAAAACTGCTGGAAGCCAGGTTAAAATATACAAATACTCCTATTGCAAGGTTTTATGCTGCTGCCCGTCCTTGGTATTGCTGTGTTACGAGTCCATGGGAACAGGAATGCAGCGTGTTCTGGGACTGGTTCCTATAACCAAACTTTGTTGGTAGCTTGCAAGAGCAATAGATGGATTTGTGAATCCCCTCTCCTTTTGTCGAGGTCTGAGTAATGCAATTAGAAAACCAGAACCAGTATCCTGGATGCTAGCAGTAGCTACATGTTACACCTGTGTTAAGATAAAAGCTTGTAAGATCTAAACATAAAACTATTTTAACATGTATAAAGACTGAATTTCGCAAATCTAGATACTAAATATAATGCTCTATTTGTAGTTAGGGACATGGCCCAGACTAGCATTTATGTGCCCTCAGAGCATTAACCTGGTGGAATTGAGACAGTGGTGACGGCCTGACCCTGTGGGATGCTAAATGCTCACAATCCCATTGCGTTCTCTGGCTATAAGGGGTGCTCAGCAAATCCTGTAAGCAGGAATTACATTTAGCAAAGTAAGTCCTCCTCTTGCAATCAGTTGTACTCCTGAATTACCGAAAGCATTACAAATCCGTTGAAAATAAACATTAAAAGTTGGCATACAATCTGTAAAACTCAGCCAGTACAAAACTGTGTCTGATTTGAAATTTCTAACTTGGCCTAAGCTTAGTTCCAAGCAGCAAACGAAGCTTGTGAATATATTGTATTAATGATAAGGAATTATATTCATGAAGCATCATGAGTGGTTAAAAATGGAAGAGCCTGAAGTTAGCTCCAGTTAGTGTGCACAGCCACAGGCAAGCCGCAGGAATCCCAGAATGTAAATGGTCCATATCAGTTATTCTGTGCACAGATTATAAATATATATTTTTAATAGCTATTGACGAAAGTCACAATCCTGTTTTCAGTTTCACAGCATCTTGCTGTTCCAAATACCATCGGGGATTAAGTATTTTTATAGAGAAATAATGGTTGCAGGAGAATGGAGACAGCTGTTGAAGTGAAAACTGCTGAGGTCAGACAGAAGACGGGAGAACACAGATAATGAAATATGTCAGAAGTGAAGAGAAGGAGAAGACTGATCACCAGCACTCATAAGTATGCCATGGGATGAGCTCAGCCAAGGGTTTACAAGAGGGAAAGGTGTTCTATATGATGAAGTAAGATTATAAGCATATACTAGGCATGGAAAATTTCTCTGCTTATGCACACACATGTACAGTGCCGATGGCTTTTTTTTCTTTCTTTCTTTTTTAAGAGCATGATTGTGATTAAAAGCTCAGAGGGGTAAAAATCAGTTATCTCCTTTGTATTTGACAGCTTAATCTTTCCAAGGAGTTTGCCACAGAAGTTGTGGCACAGACGGCTTAAAATGTATGGAAGCAATCAGGAGGTACAGCAAGCTGAGCTTGGGAACTCTATCTACATAATAAGTAACTCATCATGGCAGTGCACTCTTAGTGTTATTTGCATTTATATGTAATGATTAAGATCTGTGGATTTTGGGGAACTTCCACTCATGTTAGAGCTGTTCACAGCTGTTGTGAAATCTGAACATTAGCACAGCACTTTGCTCTAACGGAACCTTCTTAGACCTGCAGCTTGTCCTGTGTGTGTATTTTGAGGGTGGGTGAAATAGAGCTGTCTTGCTTTGGAGCTATTAGATGTGAACCTGACATCGCTGCCTCTCCTTCCTTGGTATGTTCTGTTTTGTTTGTAATAACTTTTTAAACATTTAATAATTCTATTAAAGTGGACAGATAATTGGTGTATTTGGTGCAATTATATATATATATATATTTGGTGCAATTTATATTTTAACTCCCAGTCTTTGTATTATCTTTTTGCAGTCATTCTTATATTTTTCTAACTTTGTTGTGGGGCCTCTAGAGAGGTGGATCATCTCGTGACATTTGCCAGTCTCACAAGGCACATGCAACTAGAGGTAGTAGTGGTGCATCAGGATCCAGTCCCCTAGAACTTGTTATTTCACAAAAAGAGTGAGTATAATGGATGGATGGTGTCTGTTCAGGGTCATCCAAAAGTGGTCAAAGATATCTTTGCAAGCTGTAGCATAAATTCATTTTCTGTTGAAGCTTTGCTGTGATTTATTAAAGTTCAAAACAATCTTGCATCCAGACTTCAGCTCTTTGTGGACTTGAAATGAACCTGGACTTCCTACTGAGGTATAATTTTAGAATTGGTAATAAACAGTGAAAGTTGGTTGTCTTAAGGCCCAGAAATATATTGTACAAACGTGACCTGTTGTAATCCTATAGCCCTGCATCTCTGTGCAGTGCATTTGTCAAGAAAATACTGGCTTCAGCTGCTGCCTTGCCTGCAAAAGGCATCCTTGTGTTCTGAGGTATAACATCTTTTTGCAGGGAAAATTAGCTTACCTTTTATACATCCTCTGTTAAGAGTCATAATCTAGAGAATTAAGCTTTTAAATATGCGTGATCTACCTTGTATAATGAGCTGCTTTTGCTGCTCAAATTAGTAAAAAGACTCAGTGAAGTGAAGCATTTCATTTCTCTAGAGTGAAATCTTTTTTAAAGACCAGTTAGGAAGATTTGAGAAACTGCAGAAACTGGGAATTTTTAAGCTTCTAACTATTGTATGATCATATTTCAACAACATACACTCATTTGCAATTAATCAGATTATACATCTCACTTTCCTAAATGTACACAGGGGTGTAAATCTACTTGAAAATTTAAACTGAAAAGTCGCATTGTTTGCCAAATTCCGTAGGTTTCGTGCTGCCGTGTTATTTTACCCATTGCATATATAAAATAACATGGTAACAGGAGAACACCACCTTTCTTTTTGAGAACAAAGGTCTGTCACAGAATCAAACACTGAAGAGTAAAAACTGGAATTACATTATTGTTGTATAGAGCACAAATCAGCCTTAGAAGTAGCCTGTGGGGGTTTACTCTATGCCATCCTCTCCTTAGAGTAGATTTTCAGCTCTCTGTGTACAGTCTAGCTGGGGTAAGTGTTCTGTGATGGAGAGCAGCTGTTTATGATGGTATCTAGCAGCTGAAAAAAAATCCTGAAGTTTTACAATCTACTCTAGGAACACTTTCCCCAGAGGATGGTTTATTGACAAAGATTAAAGTTAATTTTGGAGCAATATCCTAAAAGGTGAAGTGCTTTAGCTTTTTTTTTTTTTTTCTTCCTGCCTGTGTCTGTGGACCTTGTGAGGCTAATTGGCTCTCCTGGCACATCACACCGCGTGGTGGTGTGGCCTTCCAGGCACTGGGAATCCAGCACGCTCTCTGTAAAGTACTCAGGTGTCAAGGAAACCCTCCTGGGAATCTGCTACTTCCTCGGGAAGGCCAGGTGCCTTGTTCCTCCTAATTCTGTCTTTGTGATGTTTAATAAGCCCTTCTTTGGTGATTTTTAATAAGCCCTTCTTCTCCCAGGTGTCTGATGTATCTTTGCTAGGAGAAATGTGGTTGTACTTTTGTTGCAGTTATCTTTTAAGCCAGTTTGAAGTACGTATAATCCCATCTCCTTTTGACAAGCATGGGCAGACTCATGCATTGATGGCAGGGTTTGGGGCCGAAAGGAGGGCTGAAGGAGGAGTTGTGTTCATGAGTCCTGCTGAGGTCTGCTCTGTCTCCAGGCATTGCTCTGATAGCAGCTGGCTGGTGTGGATTTGGGTGCAGCTGCATCGTGTCTTCTGCATGCCTTTCCTGGAGGAGCTAAATTAGGACTGCTCTAGGTGCAAGCAAAACAAGTGCAAATCGTCTGATTCTTTTAACCATCATCCTTGTCAAATCCCACTTCATTTAGCTGTTATTTGCCTGCTAATACTGTGATTTCGGCTTCGTGTTTGATCCATATGAGCAGTCCTCTAACACAGAGAAGACAGTAGCTCATTAGTACATATCCAAGGAAGGAAACATTACGTTACTTGTTATACAAGGCAGTCATTTTAAAATTATAAGCCATTTGTTTCAGTGTTAAGATCAGCATCAGTCTGTTTAATAACTGTTTTCTACCAGTATTCCCATTAAAATGAGGATATGTCATCCTCTGTTTTCTAAAGGGTTTAAAATATTATAATAATGAGGAATGTGCTGGATAGACACACAGGAGGTTTTTTTTCCTGAAAAAGTTGCTAACAGGTGAAAATGTAAATGCCTGACCTTTAGATTTCTGTTGGAGTTTAGAGTGCGTGCCTTTGTTTTGAAAAGAGAAATTCTTACAGAATTTGTGGTGGAATTGGAGAGGAGAGCTTTAAAGACAAAAACATGAAATCTGGCTATAGAAATAAGGTTTCTGAAGAAATATATTCTGAAATATATATTCTACTATATTAAGTCGAGGGCTGTAAACTGGGAATAATTGTTAACTAAACCGATCCCTCTTCAACAATTTCACTTTACTGGACTTTCAAAAGCTGTAAAAAAGCTTGAGTTGTCCTTCTGTCGGAAACATTTAAAAGCAAATAAATAAATAAATTCCTCCTGTAAAAAAAATGAGTCTTACAGAGTTGCTGAAGGTGTTCAGGAAGGTAATCATACTGGAGGTGTAATGTCTGTAGGAGATAGTGACCAGCATTTTCATCCTTCAAGAAAATGTGTGGTATCTTACATTGAACTAATTAATTTCTGTTCCATGTATGAGAACAGATATACCTCCAGACTCGCTGCTTTCAGGTAGCTATTCAAGTACTGTTGTCTATCTCAGCTTGTTTTTTCACATGCAAAACTCTAACAAGAAAAATGGCCACTCACGTCCTCTTTGTTTTCATCTCTTCTTGCATTGTAGTTGATTTACACTGCAAGCTCTTTGTGCAGATGTACATCATTTGGTGAAGTCCTCATACAAATGCTCTGACAGATCTAAGCTCACTGAATTTTCTTGCTGTTATGTGAAACTAATCATTGCCTGTGTACCTGAAGCAGACAGGCTCTGCCTCCTCTGCTGAACATCGTGCTCTTTCCAATCACATTAATCGTGATACACGCACTGGTCCCTATTTGCATCCTTGCTTGAAATCCATGATTAAGTATGATCTGAACAGTTTCCAGTGCTAAGCTGCAAATTTTGGATAATCTTTTGCTTGAGTAGTGTTACCCACATTACCATTAAGCTAAAATAAATCTTCCAAAAGAAAACATGCCTAAAAGGTTAAGAAGTTGGAGAGCAAGCCTTTTTCTCTAGTGAGTATTTGATGTAAATAATGAATCATAAACTACATTATAAATGGCACTGGAGCTGTGTTGAGTATTCAGTCCTTTCTTCCTGTTGAGAAATCTCGTGTGAACAGTCCTTGATTCTCAATTACAGGCTTTTTATTCAAAATTATTGAATGGGTTCTCATGTAAACATATTTCAGTCTACTGAAGGATTACAGATGTGTTTTCAATACTCGGCTTCTGTGCGATTTGCTACTTTGAGGATGTGGTATAGGCACTCTATTTCTTGGCTGGATGAATGTAGTTCTAGCAAAGAGTTGAGAAATATAATCAGAGCTAAAAGCATTTTTTAACAGCTGATAGACAAGGATGGCTGAGTAAGGGATCTTTACATATTCTATTCTGGGTTTCTTGAGCTGAACCTTGCTAGAGGCATTGTTAGAAGGAGAAAATATCCTGTACAGTATTTGATGTGGTGAAGCATTAAGCATATGTATGCGTATGCATTTCTATGTCAGGACTTAAGCCTCAGGCATTGTGGACATTTCCTCAAGCCCTTCAGTTAAATCCTTTAAGCGTTGCCGAACCTCTGCGGAACTGCATTGATCATCACCAACTTTTGTAAGCTGAAGGTGATGATACATGAAGGAGGAATGAGTTTGCCAGATCAACAAATTTAACTCTATAGATATCTCTCTTGTATTGTGTCAGAGATATTGGCATTGTTCTGCTGCTATCTGTGCACAGAAACTTGGGATAGGGATATGCATTATTTCATCTTGGGACAAAATACAGGGAATAGGACAGCATAGTTAGCAGGATAAGCTGTGGTTGGTGATCTTGTCAAAGGCTGAGAGAAAGATGTACTAGCATGCACTTGATAAAATCTTTAATTTACTGTCAGAAACTAATTCTCCCAGGTTTGTATATTATTTATCTCTTCTTCCATTTATCTACTTAGTAACTTTTTTTTTTTTTTTTTAAATCTACTTACTAATTTGTGTAACATAAACTCCTACTGAACTTTCAATATATGTATTGTTTTCTTTCCTAATTGGTGCTGAGCTTAGCTGTGTTGTTTAAAAGGTAAGTAGGTGCCAGACTAGGAACAGCTGCGTAGGAACACACAGACCCTTAATTTCAAAAAGGGCTACACCTTTTTCCATTTCTAGGTGGTTTTTTTGTTTTTGTTTTGTTTTGTTTTACAATTCCTTGTAGCATTCTTGAGAATTTGTCATTGTCCAAGCTGTAGTAGACTGAAATTTTGGCAAAGTTTTGTATTTTGGGCATTTGATGAGATATTCCCTTGAAGGCTTTAAAGTTTATTATTGTGGCCATAGTCAGGTTATGCAGCATTCTGTGAAGATGCACATTTTAAAAAAAAAATAAATGTATAGCCAGTTAATGAATGTACTTTAAATTAAATTCTTTTTATTTTCCTGGCAGAGCTGCTGAACTGTTATAAACTGTACTGTTATATCCTATTGCAAAGGATTTGCTATATTTATTAATTAAATGTAGCAGATTGAAACGCGATTTGCTTTCTTGCTTATGGTGCTGAGAAGTATACAGCAGCTTAGGACAGCATACGGTATGTCTCAATTTTATGGAAGGGTTTTATTACCAATATAAAAATTGGAAGTAATCTTGGCAACACAAGAAAAAGACTAGAAGAACATTGGATTGCACACAGGAAGTGCGCTAGATCAGTTATAATTACTTGTGATAGAATGAAGTTTTGAAAGACAATATAGATACTAGAAATAGATTTAATGCATAAAACTAGATGTTTAAATGTAAAGTGGCACTTGTGCTCTTAAGATACTGCAGAAGATTCAAGTAGATCAGCATGGAAGCAATTTGTAGCAACTTGAAATCTTTTAGTCAGAACTTCAAGTCAAAAATGCATTAAAATTTTGAGAAAATTGAAGAAATATATTGTCAATTTTTTGTGGGTTTGAATATGAGTTTTGATTGACCACATGCAGCTTTCGGATATTTATTTTCATTTGCATATGTAATGTTAAAAGCAGTCACGCATAAGCAGACAACATAAGAGCTGTCTAAATGATAAAATTTTGCATCATTCCCTTCAAAATGACAAAATTGTCTATAAAAGCCTTGGGAAATTGCAGATGCATCATTTGAAGTTCTTTATAACCTTCTGGTTTTATAGACTTTCCTGTTTTTTATTTTTTTTTTAATTTATTTTTCTGCTGAGAAAATAATGTTATTCCAAGACTTGTCTTATTAAAGACAGCAGATATTAAGTGACTTGAATCAGAACTGGGAACTAACAGGCTTGCCCACGATGCAAGGATCATGTTCTGAGAGACACATCCATGGCAGGACATGCTGTTTGCAGAGGCAAACCTTCCCCACAGAAGACCCACGTGTCTCCATGTCAGCAGTGGAGCTGCCAAGCAAATGAACGGGTTGCAAAAGGCTTTAGATGGAAGGTGATGATATATTGCAGCCTGCTATTTTATGGGTTTGAGAGATGTTTTTAATATTGTGTGTTTTGTGTAATATCTCTGACGTTTTTGAGTAAATCAGGATAATCACTAATGAGACATCTATGGCTTCAAATGATATTTTAGGAGCGCGGTTATTTTATGTCATCCTCTTTCCGCTATTTGTGGTTATCACCACAGTATCTGAATACTTCAAAAATATTGTTCTTTGCATGTGCTTACCAGATCTGACCAGATCCTGATGCAGGCAGCAGTAACCCTGCCTGGACAGCCTGTGGTTGCTGTACGGCTCAATGACTACTTGCATTTTTGAAGCACCTGTATTCACCAAAGCCCTCCAAATATTCAGGATTATTTGTTATGCTTTTAAAAATTATTTCTACCTTTTGTTACTTCTATAGGCTCAATTTTTCATATTGATTATTTTTATGTACAGTTGACAAATGAATATTCCTTCTTGGACCTCAAGGGTAAAATCCTTGCTCGTTACAAGTTATAATAACTCAATTTGCAACATCTTGCAACATTATCCCCCTCTGAATCTGACCGGTGAATGCTACTTTGTGCGGCATTTCTGCTGGAGGAGGGAATATGGAGCATCCCAGAAACAGCTGCTTGAAATACTGGAAGCTTTGACTATCTGTGAACTTGTGGATAGATATGGGAAGCTTTTTAATGCTTCCTTTAGTATCTGGAATGTGTGAAAGAACAAATTCCTGCATAAGTTTTTTCTCCTTGCAAGCACAATATGAAATCTCCTCTATGCAGTAGCTGAGCATATCCCAAATCATTTTAAGCTGCTGATTGATTTTCTCTTGCTTCCTGCAGGCTATAATAGAATAGTTTAAGCAGTGGAATGCTGTGGCTGGTTTTATCCTGTGATTAATCTCATCCATGACAGTTGAGGGATACTTCTGGGTTTTGTTTTCTGTATTTTTTTCACAATAATCTTTCATTTATTCATAGCTTTCTCATAAATGTCTACCCAGCTGACCGGATGCTGGTTCTAATGTTCCTTCCACAGTGTGGTAAAGCCAGTTAATCCATTAATAATTAGAGGTAGCTTTTATGAATGCTTCTGAAATTCAGTCAGCAGCTGTTCCTCCACCTAGAGACAGTAATCCATTAGAAGTGCACATCTTTAATGTAGCTATTCTCACAAGGATCTCAAGAGACAGGGATGTACGTGCCCTGCTTTACAGGTGGGCACACAGGAAGAGAGGTTTGCTAAGGATCACACAAGGATCATATGGAAAAGCAAGAATTTTAATATTTTTCTCCAGTTCATAAGCTTGTTTTCTAATCGGTGAAGGGCCCTTTCTCTCCTAGTTGGGAAATATGGCCCCTGTTTTTGAATTTGTCACTTGTAGACCTCAAGTTGAGGTATGAACCTCTGCAGAGTGAGTTTAGGCCTAGCAACTGTGACTTTGCTTCCGTTCATTGCATTTTGTGGTCTCCCTTGGCATGATCCATGAGTTTTCCTCAACTGTGAATTTTCCCTGACTGTGGGCCACAGGTGAAAAAGCACTGGCGTGGGCTAAGATTTACTGGATAAAGCAAGAACATGCAGCATGCAGCAGAAAAAAAAGTGGTATTTTTCTGTTCTGTGTTTTACTGGATAGCTCTCTAATCACTTGGATATTCCAGATCGGATTTGGCTTATTTGCATTAAATGATCACTTAAAACCTACAACCAAGTTTTTACTACCCTTACAGTGAAATTTCATTTTGTTACACAGTGTGTTATCTAAATTTGACCACTGCTGTGTGGCGCAAAAAACAGCTGAGGTTTTTCTCTGTTAAATTTTTCATCTTTGAGAGTAACTAACTGACAGCTGATCAGAAACCACACTGTTTCCTGTAACTTCACACTTATTCATCTTTGCAGAATCATCCCACTGAAAACTGGCGGTGGAAGTTTAGGTAATTTTAATTGGTGATAGGAAAACTATCTTGGGATCTACTTAAATTGCATAAGCTGGAGGTGCAATTGCCGCACGTCTTACACACAAGAATTTCCACCAATTCACTGCTTTAAAGCCTGTCCTTCAGTTAATTGCCTCTGTCGTGTTTCAGATGTCGTGTTTGGTCTGGACTTCCTAGCTGGAACCGTATCAACTCAGCACCAAGCAAGTGAAAAACAAATCAAATGTCTCCTGCTTTGCTACCCACCTTCTTCTGATTGCTCCTTCTGTCAGCCTCCTACTCCTGCTTGTAGTAGACTTGTGAACCAGACATAAATGTTGGTATGAGAAACATGAGGCAGAAGGGCAGAGTTGTCAAAAACAACTT
>NC_048901.1:17973790-18233354 GCF_011077185.1 Oxyura jamaicensis | reverse complement strand
ATATATATATATATATATATATATATATATATGCTCTTTCTGCATAGCTTTCGTGTATCTTCAACCCTTCTAGCACAACTTAATTCTGAAAGGAATGATGTTTAAATCAATGTGATCAGGTTTAAATCAATGTGATCAGCTCCTGGCTCAGCTACAATTTTTTGTGAAACTTTGCCCAGACTCTTATTGTTTCAATTTGTCACCTCTAAGAGGACAGCGATGCTAATTGCCTATATACAAAGTAAGAATAAAAATTTAAAGTGTGACAAAATTTTTAGGAATTGAAGTTAGACCTGCAGATAGAGGTCCAGTGGTATTTTCAAAGTGTCTGCAGAGACCAGGTTGCAGATCAGAGTGGAAGATGAGGACCTAGTCTGGTGATCCCTTAAATCCCAGGAAGTGTCATCTTCAGGCACTCATTGAAGTGGGGTTAAGGCTCAGGCAGAAATAAATTTCGTCAGCAATAGGAAAATACCAAGTATCTGCTCATCTACCCCAGGGGCCAATACTGGACCCCACAGAGTTTTTCATTAATGAGCTGGTTGATGGCAGAAAAGGGCCTGGTGTGTACCAAATGGAATGTAAACCAGCAACGTGCACTTTTGGCAGAGAAAAAGTTAAAATTTTACTTCCTATGTGCAATGCAAGTATATTAATGTGTAAACAGTGATAGGTATGCAGAGCTCAATAGGGGTGACCTCTGGGGTCTTCTTTCTTTTGCAGTTTGCAGAATGTTTCTCTCTGCCTGTAGTAATACCTAATCCAGTTGTTTGCAAAGTGAGCTGAGAGGCTTGGATGGAAGGTGAAGCAAAGGTGCAAAGTGTTGTAATTACGTGATACTTGTGCTCAACTAAGGGGTCCTGAACAGAAGAATATGGATGTCTCTTTTATGGCAAAAGTAACATTTAATTTTAATTTTTTTTTTTTCCATCTTAAACATCTGATCTCTGAACATTATGCAGGCCTTGCTGTTATAATTACATCTGCAGATGATGAAGAAACAACTTTTCCTGTTGAGAATATCATAAGCAGATGCTGAATTCACAGCAGATTACAGTACACTGAGTCTTTGCAGTTTTTCTCAGAGTACAAGAAATTGCTGAGACTACACATTATTATGTTGGAGAAAGCATAGCAGAAATATATATTTCCACTGTTGCAGCTTCTGTTCTCCCATGCCAGCTGAAGCCTACATATTGAAATATATCCATTCTGCTAAAAATAAATAATAATAAAAGTGCACCAACCTTTCTCACAGTATTATTTTTCAGCTAAATGGTTGTTGCATTAATTCTGTTAGTGTATAGAGTGTGAGCTTTGATCATACAGGATTGTCCATGAGGACTTAAGTTGACAAACTTATTCCATTGAAACTGAGAGAATAGTTTGGCCACAAAAGAGAAAAATGAGCATATTTCCAACCCTAATTAAAGTTATTGACTTTCTCAAGTTGGCATAGAAGAATTTGACTCAGTCCTGCTGATACTGGCTATTGATTTGGGGAAAAAAAAAATAGAGAAAGAAAAAGGTAATCTAAAAGATGTGTCTGCTGTATGCATGCACACGTTTGCTGCTGGTTAGGGCTTCAGGCAGGGTAAAGGCTTGATGCTTTGCATCCTGGGTCCAGGAGCAGGACCAGAAATGTATTGAAGCTGACAGTCAGTAGGTGATTATGAGAACGCAATTTAAAGGCAGAAAAATGTTTAAAAAGAAATATGCAAAAGCCAAACTGACTTATTTGTGCACAGCCACTACTAATGGAAATGGTGTTCAGAGTTATGGAGACAAAGTTGTTCTGCATATTAAACAAGTCTAAACATTATGCATCTTAGAATAAATCTGATACAACTTTCCGCAGCACGGTAATTTGTGATTATCAGCACTCCCATCCCCTTAACAAGGGGTGCCTCATTTTGTGTACCTGTCACAAGAAAGAGATGAGAACTTGAAAGAATTTTCTGGATTAAAGCCTAGTATAAATTAGCGTGCTCAGAGAACCAGAAGTCACCTGCTTCTTGCAGCTCTCACGAAGCAGCAGATCCCTCTTTAGAAAGCAGCTTCGGTTACAGCTAATTAGTTTATGTACCTCATCTTTTACCTCATCCTTTTCAGACTTTTACAGACTCATCTTTTACAGACTTTCAGGTTATGAAGATAAACTAAACAGGATGAACATGGAAAGAAACATTTGCAGGGTATTAATAACAATCAATCCCTAGATATTTCCCTAGCTGAATGCGCACTGTGACATTTTTCTAAGCCAAATCCTGTTGGAACAGCTGAGAAGCTACAGAAAAACCTGGACTGGTGATTCACATCTGACCACTTCAGAGATAAGTACAGAATGCCTGCTTGCTCTAAGATGCTTTTCGCTGTTGCAATTGGGGTCTAGGAGAGATTAGAGGAAAAAATGAACCCAGATAGCTCTGGGGAGGGAAGAAGCAACCTGATGAATCTTTCCTGTGGTGTCATGGCAAGAATGGAATAGGGTGCTGCAACTGTATTCACCTTTGTGGAGGTAACTTTCGAGAACCTGAGGAGTTCTATACTCATTTTTGAGCTTGTCCTACCTGTAGGTGTATGCCTTTTGAAAACCTGGTCTACGAAGGGAAAATTTCATGTCTTAGATTGTGTTGTCCTAGGGTGGCTCTGAAAGTCAAGAATTTCTGATTTCCCCTAGGAAATATGAGTCAATCCATTAAAAATAATGACATTGTAGAAATGGCAATTATTTTGCTTGCTTTCTGGCATGGCAAGTCTTTACGTGTAAAAGTTTCTCTCAACGACCATAAACATAGACACATTTATTTTTTTTTCCAAAATAAAAAGAGACCTTTAGATATCATTGTCTGACTCTAGGGGCTAGCTGTTTAAAAAGGAACAAAATGAGACTTGGGAGCAGATTGACGAAAATGTGATGCAGTTACAATAGGAAAGAAACTTATGGAAGAAAGCTCATTTTTGTGGTACATGGTTGCTTGGACCAAAGTCAGCTGGAATTCATCGTATGCGGTTATTCTGTTTGTTTACAGGGAAGGGGCAACCTATGCAAATAATGCAACCGAGGAAGTGACAGTTGTGTGTAACAACTTGCATTCAATTTATGTTTTATTGAATGTTGTCAATAGAAAGCTCAGTGAATGGTAGAGCATCTGTTTATTTTAACATAATTAAATTCTCACTGATTTGCATCTCAGATCTGTTCTCCTGACAATAAGCTGCTCTGCAGACATGACATCATCTATTGAAAGTGGTTGGAACATTGCACAATTATTAATATGTTATCACTAAATTGATAGTGCATGGTTTTCCAAGTCATAAAATGAGACCAGATTATTTTACAATAGAAAGGATGTAAAATAGGTAATTACTTGGACTGAATTGCCTAAGTGATTTTACTCCCCACTTTGCATGTTAAACATTGACAGATGAGGGCAATTAATGCCATAGTAAAGTTCGCGGTGTACAACTTCCAGCACATAGTGCAGAGGGAAGTTATTTCCTTCCCCGTGGTACAGCTGTGTTTCAGAGCCTTGGGCTTCGGCGCCCACTTCTTACCATTTCAGGCTAGACACCGAGAATATATATGCTACCATGTTTTCATTGTTTCTGTACTCGCCCATATGTATTGTGTGTGTCATATGTTATGTGACACATGCTGTTTGTGCTGGAAAGATCCAGAATTCTTTTCTTGTTAATTGAAGAAAAAAAATCTCTCCCACCAAGGGAAAAATTGTGGAACAGATCCAGAAGGACTCTCAATGTTTGTGAGATCTTCCCTGTTGCATGGCTTTACAGTGAGTGGTCCATATTCAGTACCACTTTACATAGTCTCCAAAATTGAGTAAAAGAGTCAAGTTATTTTCCAGACTTGTTCAATATTATATATTGTGTACGTGTTCTCTTTCATGCATTGCTTTGCCTTGTAATGACAACTTCCTTTAGGTAGGCGGATTTTGGACACAATTTCTATTGTAGGCACCAAATTCCTAGATGTAATTTGACAGATTATATGCTATTTTGCCCAAGAAATGCAAACTCTTTTGCCCCAAACCATGCAAAGCTCTTTGTGAGTGCATATTTTTTCCCCTGGCAAGAGATAGGGGTCTTTATATTAAAATTAATTATTTTACAGTTTCTCAGTTACCTCTAGTTTTACTTCTGGACATCTCCGTGGCAGTATTGAACAGTCCCATACCATATCTATAAGATTCATGAAATATATGTTCTCTTGTCTGTTTTCCCTTCTTGGCTCAATCCAGCAGGACTTCTCAGAGCATGCCAATCTACACAACCATAGCGTCCTCCTCCATTTTTACCCAGTAAAGCCACAGTTAGAATAATCACCCTCTGTCACGTTCTTTATGCTTCCCAAAGCTGTTTAAGCTTCCTCGCCCCATCACAGTACTTGCACACCAATCCATAGGATGGCCTAGGGTAGCTGGATGACATTCTTGCTACCTTTTTTTTTTTTTTTTTTTTTGAAGCAGCTCTAATTTGTGTGAATAAAAATTATTCAGTGGGATGGAGAAAGCCTATGTTTATGGATATCAACAAAGTCTGGCAGTTAAGCTACTGAGAAGGAATAACCTGAGTTCCAGACCCTGGCTTTACTGACCATTTCATTATTTAAGTGGTCAGCAAAAGCAAGCCTAAAACACAGGTGTTTATCCCTTCCACTACTACGGCTGCTGGGCTATATCCAAATTTGCTTTTATCCCTTTTCTGACTGTTGCTATGAATATTTAATCAATTCCATGCACCGTGGAGCAAATTCAGCAGGAAGGGATGAAATGCCATTAAAGTAGCAGATTGCCCTACATCTGTTGGTTTGGGGACACCTTGAAGATGGCAGATGTTTTGGATTCCTCAGATGTTACAGAATGGGATACCTCTCTTCTGGAGCTTGAGTGAGAGCTGCATGCTGGAAAGGACACTGCTTTCCCTCCACCACCTGTATTTTGAGGCAGGGTGGACTTAGACCATCTCAGCTTCTTAACAGCAACGTGTTGGATATCTGATTCTTGTGAAGAGCTCTCACACAGAAGTTTCCTTAGCCCAGAAATAAGCAACTAAGCAACACCAGACATCCCTGAGCACTAGATTTCTTAAGCAGCTCCTGCTTCAGCTACTAATGGGCTGTGAATGCCGATTTTCGGCACTTGCTCACCCCAGGTGCCTGGGGCCCAGCTTGAGCTATGGATTGCAGGAGGCAGCACCGTGATGCCTGGCTCAGCACTGCGGTACCTCTGTGCTTCCGCTGCCCTAACCAGATGCTTGTTGGAAAGAGAAGAATCCTAATGAGGAAGAGTTTTGCAAAAATTTTGAATCTTTCCTCATGGATAAACACGTTTTAAGCTGAACCACAGAGATTTTTTTTTTTTTTTCAGAATATTCTCAATAATAAAATTGTTGTTCAAGTGATAAAATTTACTGCCAATAGTACATGGAAGAGACAAGCTGTGTTTTTAATTATGCAATTTGAAAAGCATATGTCAAAACACAAGTGAATCAGCTTACTAAAGATCCTGCCAGCTAGACTAGCAAGGCACAGTACTGTAGGATGAAAGGCAGCGGGTAGAGAGCTGTGACTTCTGCCTTCCCGGTTAAGTCCTGCTTTTTGTGACCTTCTCCAGTGCTTGGAACTGCAAAGCCACAGTAATACTTGCAGGTACAGTAAGAAACTATTTTGGTCCTGTATTCCAGATGGGATAATTCAAAGCAAAGAGAAGCAAAAGTACAAAAGCAGAGGAGATAGAGAAATGCTCTTTGTTTCTTCTACCTCACCAGCAAACTTTAATTCTTGTACCTTTAACCCCAGTACATGCATGACAATGAGGGTAGAGGAGAGCTGGGAATTGTGGCCATAGTCACTGAAGGTATTCATGGGTAGAACCAGACCTGTTTGTACCCAACCTCTCTGTATTCCAGGCTAGGGGGAATGATGTTCTTTTTTCCTTAGTAGCCTCCAGAGGCACATGAAATACACTGCCTTCTCCCTCAGTATTTGAGGCAGTGCCTTATGATGTACAACTTGCCTGTGGTTTCTGCAAACTATTATCAGAGATAGGAATAAAATCGGCTAAACTTTTCTCCCTATTCATTTTCTGAATACTGAATAGAAAGATTGTCTATTAATGGCCATTGATGGAAGCTGAAGCCTGGACAGGATGGAAAGTAAAGTGTCATCCTCAGTACCCTCCACATTCCTCCCGTGCAGTCTAAACAACTTCAGCTTTGATGCCTTGTTGGGCTGTTTCTTCTACCAACTCCATCATTTTCTTTTTTACAGCTTTGTGTGCTTAGGATGATCTTTCTGAGAGAGGTTGTAAAGCCTTCAGCCTTTCTTCATGTAAGCACTGCTTTCATGGTTCTGCTCTCAGGAAGGAGCTGCTTTCTAGCAACAGTCAGAAAGGATTAAAAAAAAAAAAAAAAAGCTAAGTCTTGTGCTTGATGCAGATGAGCAAAAACATTGCACTGTTGCAATAATCAGTGCTGTACTTGGCTTGTTTGCAGTTCATCTAATAAATGCCTGGTTCTTCAGGACTTTTCCCATTTAATTAGCTGTAAATTAATTAGGATATTTTTTGACTGACACTGCTGACTTGTTTTTCTGCTGCTTATAAAAAATCGTGGGTTTTTGCTTATTTGTGCAGTTTTGTTCTGCTGTGGAAAAATCTAATTGTAAGCTATCAGTGGCATTGCCAGGAATCACCGTGGAGGCCAGTCGCTATTTGCTAATGGGATTACAGTCTTGTATTTTCTCTACTCTCATCAATTTATAAGTTTTTCTCAGTCATTTTAGCACGGAGACAGTCTGCCTTTATCTCTCTGCTGCCCCTTTCCCTACTGGTCTTAGCAATGTCTCCCAAGTCTTGTTTTGTTCCCTCATAATTTTTAGTGCAGGCTCTCTGTTATTGTTTGATCTTTAAATAGTGAAGCTCTGTGATGGCCTCTTATTCGCTGCACTGTGTCTCAGTCTGTCACAGTCACACTAACTACCCGTTCCTGGATATCTCCCACGTTGTTTTCATAGTCTTTTTCTAGCAGAAACCGGGAGAGGGACAAGACTGTAAAACTGGTGCTATTTCACCATTCCTTTTATACGTCTAATGCATGTAGAATATCGCTCACAATAGTCTTTTTATGATTGCCCAAAAGCTTTATAGTAACTATTGTTTTTGTAAGGGTTAGAACTAGGAGGAGCAGCCAGAGCCAGATTTCTGAGCAGTGATGAGCATGGGAGGGAAGGAAGAGGGGGTTAGAAGAAATCCTGTGTTCCTTTCCCCACAGTCGTGACCAAGACATTTAATTTGGCTTCATGTGGAACATTGGAATATCAAATTATATAAACCTTCACCATGCCCCTCTTTTTACTCAGTTCCACAGTTATTTTATAACAGTATTGTCATCAATATAATAAGATTTAACTGAAATTGCCTGTATTGAGTTAGATTTTGCTGAAGAAGGCACCCAGTGCCCAAAAGCATGCTTGCTTTTTCAAGCTGTATCAGCTAATCTAATAAAAGATACCATTTCTACAAAACTCTCTTCGCTTATGCCCATTCCTCATATCCTCCTAAATCAATAAATAAAGTTAAGGGAATCTAAAAATAAACTGGCCTGTTTTTGTGGAAGGTTCCCCAGCATGCAAAACACCTTAAGAATCGGACTACATATCTGCACTGCTGGATTTCTGGAAGTTAACTGCAACTAATGTCACTAGGAAAGAAACCTGAGAGATGAGCAACTGCAATTTTGGGGGAAATGTATGTGTCTTTTCTGCAAAATGGGTAAATGCACAGACATTGGATGGAGAACCCTAGTGCCATGCAAAGTGGTATCATGAATTGTTTACTTGTTGGTTCCTTTCCTAAGAGCATAACTGCTTAGAAAAGAATAATTTCATACACTGCCTGGTAGTGGTGATATCTTTCCTTAGAGGTTTGAGTTGAACTAGACTCTTTGGTATTGCTGATTTAAAAAAAAAAAAAAGAAAAAAGAAAAAGAAAGAAATCCCTGGCAGGTAAAGAGATTAGAAGCATTTTTATTGTATGCTGGAGGGTTTCAAGCAAATACCTCTTATTGATGTGTTGTCTACCTCATATTCCTGCAGTTAAAAGACATCATTCCTTTGGACTTGTTAATAAAATGTAATGAAAAAATCATATTTATGCAGCCCTTCTCTCCACTTCCAATTTTTCTGGGAGACGATTGTCAGCCCTGTGGGAAGGGTTCCCCTACTTATCAAATGTTCAGTTGAAGCAAATCAAGTTTATACTGAGTTAAGCAATGCCAGCATCTGATAACTCCTCTGTGAGAGCTTTGAGTGTCATTTGTCTCAGATTTTATAAAAAAATCTTAACTTTATTATAAACAATGTTGAATAAAGTGCTGTCCTGGTGAGTGCTGACACCGCCTCACCCAGATCAGAGATTAACAACACTGACATTTTGCAGGTCCCCCAATAGGACATGTTAATAAAAGAAATGTTTATTCCTGATGTTAATGACAAGCTTCAGAAATCAGTGGAGTTGCAGAGAGATTTGACTCACTTTGAATTTGAATCTGACCTAGAGTAAGCAGACAGAGTTGAGTCCGTGGTCACTGTACTTTGCCTCCCTGTCCTGCATGAATTCTGCCAGGTCAGGAAGCAAAATGCTGCACTTGCCTGGCACGTGACCTGGAAGCCTGATGTGTTGTGGCACAAATGCAGGCAGCGTGTGTAGGGGAAAGCTCAAATGTTGATACCTATACTCATATAACTCATTCCTGTCTGTTCCCTATTATTTTAATCCAACAAGCATAAAAAAAAAGGAAATGATGGAGCATGGCTAGCAACTGTAGGGGAAGTCAGGAGGAGACCTTGTGCCATTAAAGCAAGCACTATGCTATTTTGCAGTCCCCTTTTAGTCCTCACTCATGTTATTAACCATGATGTTTCCAATGCAATGGTCAGATATCAGGGTTCTCATTAGTTAGCCTTTGTGTTCCGGTCATTCCCCTGTGATGAGCACTCATGGAGCTACTTGTCACCCTTTGCTGCACGTTCACAGCATAATGTTCCCATTTAAGCAGGAAGGCATATGGAGTTCTTTGGTAAACACTGTGAGGTGCTTGTACGCACTTACAAGGCAATAATGTGACTGCAGCTATTATCCAATTAAACAGAACACGACAGGAATAATAAAATCAATGTAATAACTCCAAGGGAGAAAGTGTTAGTGCAACGTTATCTATATCTCAAATACTTCTAAAATTTCAAGAGTTAAAGGGATTTTATTTTTATGCCTAGCTTATTTATAAATTACTTAGGGTGGTGTAAGCCAGATACCACTGCTACAGTTTGCAAATAGTGATGAAGTCCTGTAATCAAGATTATGCAAAGCAACTCCTGATCAAAGTGAATTTCCTTTCTTTTATCTTTCGTCTTTGCCTTCCCAAAAGTGAGTTCTGATCAAAACCAAATGATCAAATGACACAGATTCTGATCCAATCCTATGGCATCATAAATAGTTTGAGCCAATACTAATTTTGGCATTTGTAGCTTTTATAAAAGTGTGGAGCCCACGGTGGCATTTGTTGTGTAAGGCCTAGGTGGGTTAGCAGTGTGGCATCTGACAATTTTGGTTGCTGTGCCAAGCAGACCAATTTGGAAGGCAACTGGATTTGTACTGGGCTTCCGATTTAGAAATCTGCCAGTGAATTGTGCTGGAGTGGAAACTGAGAAACTGCAGTTAGGTGATGGTGTTTGGACCTATCTAGACAAAATTCCCTAAGGGGACTGGGCTGAACATAAAGGAAAAGGGATTCCTTTTGTTTTCTTTTGTCCTCTGTATAACAGTCCAAGTTCATCTGAGCTGCTCTGCATGCCTTTGATAATTTCTGAGCTGAGCTAGTAGCACCTGTTCCAAACTCTGCACCCAGCCACCTGTACCCATGCTGTGCTGTGGCACTGCAGTGCTCCTGTAATACCAGCAGTGCTCCTGCAATACCACGCAAATTGGTTTTTGGTGTGCAAAGCTTGCTCTAGTTCTAGAAGCCCTCTGTATCGGTCTGGACATTAACAGGAGTGGCAGCCCCTTGGGTTCACACAGGCTTTCAAAAAAACCATTTGTGGGAGCTCTCCAAAGCAGCTGCATAATGAGGTTGGTCATACAACCAAAGTAGAAAGAAATGTTCCTTTATGTATTTAGGATTCTTCTTAGCCTCTTAGGATCTCAGTCCTCTTTGCCCAGATTGCCTCTTAAACGTGGTCCAGCACAACATCATGATGAGTTTGCATAAATATTAAATCAGCAGCTCAATGATCTGTAGTAAATGACTGTTTGAGGGAACAAAGTCTCAATTTGATGGATTTTCTGGCTTGCGGTGACAGATCTGATGTCATGCTCCACGCTAGAGTAGTCCAATAGTTCTGTTATGTCATGCTGCTGGCACCTGAAGAACCCAGCTACTTCCATCAGCAGGGAAGAGTTTGGCAGGAACAGCTCTGCGAGCAGGAATGTTCCCAACAATATTAAATTAGATGCCCCCCCTTGGACAGCTGGTTGCTCATTTGTTTTGTTGTTTGTTTGGTTTTAGAAGAAGGCTGGGTTGGTGTCAGGAGTATCAATTCAGTGAGAGTGAAGTTCAGTCTTGCCTGGAAGTCACCCCAAAATGATCGTCCCTTACAAAACTTCAGGAGGGCGCTTGGGCACAGAAAGGATGATCTAGTGATAACTGGTAAGAATACCAGATGTCCTTAGTTTATTTTTAGAATTTATGCAGGTATTTAGAGAGAAATATATATAATCAATTTGTGTAGTCTATTACAGATATGTTTTTGTAAAACTTCATCGTCCTAAATCTCAAATGTTTACATCAGGTCAGTGCTTTCCAGATAAAAGAATGTGTGAGGATTAAACCTTCCCCATATCCTGGTCTGAAGAAAAGGTACCTCGAACAAATTCTTAGTGCAAATCTGCAACAATCATTAAATTTCCTAGCAAGTTTTTCAGAAAGCATTATTATTATTATTATTATTTTGGCAAAAGGAAGTGCTGAGAATGGCTAAGACAGAAAAACATGCATCACCCAGAGACATTAGCATAGTCTACCTGCCCTTTGCTGACTACTCATTTTCCAATACTTCTGGATATTTTTGCATAGTGTGCATGCCATAATTTCTATAAATGCATCTTCACACTTGGAGATGTTAAAGCAAAGTACCTTCTCTCTCTCCTGGCTATGACAAGCTTCTTCCTAAGTAATTATTACTGTGCGGTTAGTGCTGGGTTATACAATTAGGAAAAACAGTAATTAGACAAAGCAGGTAACAGTGCTGAAAATGCCCTGTGTACATTTGAAGTGCTGCATACTGTTTAACTGTGAGCGCACTGAGTGCGGCAGCTTTCTCTGTCTCTTGCTGTCTTTAACGTTTCTTGGCTCCTAGAAGTTGTATTCTGAACACACGCTCTTGGACTTGACTGGGGAATCAGTGTCAAATTCCTTGTTTTTATTACCTGGAGAGCCGACTGGGTGGTCGTAGTGCTCTCATTTGCAGTGCAAAGCTTTGTGTGCCACGCAGCTGGAGCCAGGGCTTATGAAACCAGGACGTGCAGCCTGGGTTTCTGCTGAGATTGGAATGGTTTGAGGCAGGACGAGGGAGCTGTGGGTATTTGAAGCCAGGTCATTCCTCTTAAGTACGTGTTGCTTGGACTTAGTCTGCTGTGTGGAATTGAGTATTCCTTATTGCCTCTGGTTACGTCTGTTAAGTTAAATCTTCCTAGGTCCCAGAGCCACAGAACATCCTAGACTGGAAGGGATGCACAAGGATCATTGAGTCCACCTCCTGGCCGCCCACAGGACCAGTTCCTTGCATGGGAGCTAACCAACATCCATGCTGCCAAACTCTGACCCTCCCACAGAAGTAGACTGCAACTGGACCACCACTGGCAAAGGTCAGTGTCTTCTGCCCCCTCCTGAGTTGTGCCTGGAACCGTCTGCACGATGCCATGGGAATGGGCAGAGGCACGGCAGGGACACTTATGGCAGCCTGGCAGTGTGGGCGGTCACAGCCCAGTGCTCAGAAACTTTTCCTGACCTTCTCTAGCACACTGGTAGAAACATAGCCTGTGGGGTAACTGACTTCAGCTTACTTTCTCAGGCTCTGTGCTCAGAGAGCCAGCTGTAGGTTGTTAACAATGTATGAGCTGTTATTTTAAAAATAAGCCAAATTTTGTAAAATGAAACTTGAAAGCTCTTGAGGCTACAATAATATTACTGCTTCCTAGATGCGAGGGGTGGAAAAAAGCTGCACTTTGTCTGACCGTAGCTCAGGATTATCCTCAATGTCTTTTTTCTTATTGTGTGAACCAATTTTAAAGCAGGTAGACAATGTGTTTCGTGAAGATTTCTGGTACAACTACCTTATAGCACAGCATCACAATGAGGAGGTGTCAACGTTAAGATTTGCAATGGGAAATGTAACTTGCTCATTTGGTTAAAATTGCTGACTGCAAATTGGTTTGTGTTCCAGTTGTGCTGTAAAAGCACGAATTTGTCAGACAAATTGGTGTTGCTTCGTGGGGCACTGCAGAAGGAGGAGTTTTTCCTGTAGATCAGCTTCACACACACACGGAATGGGCTTAGTGGAACTACAAATGCCGTGTTTCCTTCGGGCACTGGCTCTTGGAAGAGGGAGGGAACCAAATGTAGAAAAAAGGTGGCATTAGTGAGTGGGATTCTGAAATCAGCGGACAGCTCTTCATATAAACTTACACCAGGCACTTGGCTTAACTGCGTAAGAAAGAGGGACAGCCTACACTGCTCTCAGAGGGAGCCTGCTGATTTCAAAGGCGCCTAGGGAAGCAGTTTAGGTACTGAAATTTGGGAATGCAAATTCGGCTTTAACTTGCAATCTGCTATAGGCTTCCCACAGACAACTGAAAAGCGACTCCTTTCTCTGCTTTTTACTGCTTACAACATGGAGGTAATACTAGTGCCTCAATTTCCAGGGACATTCTGGAAATAAGGAAGAATAACTTAGATACCTTACTGACCGAGCCACTGTGTATGTAAGACAGTAGCACAGCACTTCTCTCTGCTGCAGCCTGAGCATGGTTGGGTGATTGCATCCCAGCCTCTGACCGGAGCCAGCCCTTTGCTGCTGCCACACATCCCTTACTCCAGTAGGTGTTTTAGGGCACAGCTCTTTGACTGCCATTGGGCTCGTACTTCCTTGCCTGCATATGAATGAGATGGTGTGTGTACTTAGTGCTTGGGTTTGTCACTGTGTTTTTTTCCTAAGTCATTGTGGGGATAGTGGTAAGAATGGAAAAGTTAAAGGCACTGTAAACTCATGGGTTATCAGTTAGAATCTAGATTGAGACTCTCCATGTGTTTTTGTTAAAGACTCAATCTTATGCAACTTATTTTTTCTTGCATGTATATGTGGGAAATGGGAAGGCTTTTGCACTTCACTGGTGGGTACCTGCAAGTCTGGGAGAAAGAGTTAGAGGTTCCCCTTACAGCTTTCTCAAGCTAATGTCTCGTCCCAACTTTCATTTTGTATTTCTCTGTCTCTTTGCTCACTACTGCCAGCCAGCACAACACACTGAAGCTCAATAAGATGAAGTAGGTAGGTCACACTGCAGAAAGTGCTGATGTGAGCTGTTTCTTAACAGGTTGAGCAGTTTTCCCACACATCCCTGTGGTGGATGTGCTGAAACAATAGACTTCTTTTCTTAGTATACACATACATGTTCTTCTTGGGCTTATTTCATGGTCTGTGTGTACAGAAGAGTTTTTAATGGTGCAAGATTTAGTATTTCCTGTCCTATGCCTCAAAAACACTATCTTGCTATTATATAATAGTTAACCATCTCTGCTATTGCAAGATGCAGACAGTATCCACGAAAAATCTTGAATGAAGCAGTCTGAAACTTCATTGTACATTAAAATGCCATTTTTGTAAAATGCAATCCTAAAAGCATAATATAGCTGCAAGAGGACAGTGATGGACAAAATATGTCATGCTAAGTATCATGGTCCCACACCAGCCAGGTCATTTATGGCTTCATATTAATCCCTTTTCATATGTGTGCAGTAAGTGAAGTGGTTAAAGGTGTCACTATTGAAAGATTCCTAAAAAGAAACAGTGAGGATAGAAGAGTGATTGAGGCAGGTAATTTCTGCTTTTTGTGTAGGTTTGGAAGGCAGGGACTGGAGCTGAGAAGTTAATTCTCAAAAAAAAGGCTTCAGGATGGGTCAGAAAAGCATTGTGTGTGATGCCATAAAAAGGGAGAGGAGAAAAGGTGACAAATTTCATTTGCAGCCATGTGGAATCTCATTTTAACTTTCATTACCAACATGTGAAAATATATATATATATGCATCTGTGCTTTGTGAATAAGAAGGGGGTAGCCCCTTTCTTCCCCTGCATACATTTTGGGAAAGATATAATCTTTTCTGGCAATTAGGGTGAGCTAAACTAAGGCAGTATTTATTCCAGTACGTTTCTCTGTTTCACGTTTTTGTTTCTAGAAGTGCTTGACAGGCATCAGTAAACTTAGCCACATGACAGACCTCTGTAAAGTAGGCTGGGTACTGTCCCTATAAGCTATTTTTATAAGGAGAGAAACCGAGTCATGGAGAACCTCAGAAAACGGGACTGTGTGCGGTAATGGCCTCCAGAGTGCTGGTGCTTTTCAAGTGTCTTGGAATCCCAATAAAAAACCTTTGGTATGTGTGGGGCTGACAATGTACCAATAAAAGTGTAAAATGGTTATTGCTGATTTGCTAACTTTGTGGTGTAAATGGGATGATTTCTAGCATGGCATTTTGGTTCATATTCAAGGTTGAGGGGTTACTAAGAAAATATTGAAGTCCGTACAAACAGAGCAAGAATTTTTGGAATTCATTTGGAGATGGTATTCTGGTGTTTACTGTTAGCTTTGCATTAATGTCTTGTTTAATTTTATTTTTATGGCTATGTATATAATATATATATATAAAATAAAACTTTGCCAAAATGCACTTAGAATTTTAGCCTTAGTGATTAGCTCTAATGAAGACACAGCTATTGATTTTCTGGGTAGAAGAGTGTTCTTATTATGTAGAAGTTACAGTTCTACCAATTTTTAGAATATCACTAAATATTTTCTCGTTATAAGTCTGGTAGGAAGTCAGAGTGGAAATGGTTTTGCATTCTCTTTCTGTGACCTTCCAGTGATTCTGTCTAACCCTGCATTTCTTTGCCTGAGGTAACAGCTATACACATTTTCTACAAAGAAAAGTCCAATTCTTTATTTCTTGTATACATAAATGATCTATACCTCATGTGGAATCTGATTGTGGTTGATTTTTATGGTTTATTCTCAAATCTGCCTTTTCAGAGTGGTAGTCACATAGGTTAATAAACATTTTTTTCAAGTAAATATAGCTATAGAGCTGAATGTGTTCAAAGTATGCTGTTTGTAAAAGGGCCCTCATAATCTTACAGAAATAGCTTTATTTCCCACAAGGCTCCCAGTATCCTCTGTAGTAATTGGGCCATAAGTTTCAACTTTACAGGAAAAAATATTTTTAAATACATTTCACATTTTAGACAAGGCAAGAAATTGTTCAGGAGGGTCAAAGTTCAGACTGCTGTAATGATAAAACATATAAAGCTTTGTTTTAAGACGTTACAGAACAGCACAGCCTCTGCAGCACGAGCTGTAGCAGTCACGGCCTTGCCCACTCGCCATGGGCTCCGATGTCAGATCAATGCTGACCACCGGAAAGTTCCCACAAGTACTGTCACGGTTTACTGTGAAATGTTTTTGAAAATAGTTGTCTTTCTTTTGGCATCTGCCCGTGGTATTTTTTTAGTGTTTAGGGCATAAAATATAAAGACTCCACAATTTTGAGCCAGGAGATAATAGATTCTGTCTCATGGTTGGATGTTCAAGCCGTCTCCCTGGAGCCATCAGAAGTCTGTTGGTTTGCTGTATGGTCACTGCTCAGCCTATTGGTAAGGCACTGAATTAACCCCAGCTCTGTCACTCCTCATGCACAAAGTGCTTTAAATTCTTTCTGTGGGAGGTGAGGGACTGAAGGGGGACTCAATGCGGTCTAAAGTGTGTGTGCCATTGCTCAGTAAAATGATCTTTTTCCGAAATACGGCTGCAGCTTGTTAACTGGTGCACACACATATGAAGTCAGCGTTAATTGAGTTATATTGGGTAGCGTGGCAGAATCCAGCAAGTCTGACATACGGGGGAATCGCAAGTACCTCAGATGCTATCTGTGCTATTAATGTACTGCATTCAGTTACTGTGAGAACTCTTCAGTATAACTTGATCTGTAGGATTGTCAAAATGCTATTTAAATAATACTGATGTATGGTATTCAGGAGATGGGCCTTAGTGAAGCAAGAGTCTTAGCACGCCATAGTTAATAATAAAGCTTTACGTGAGTCTATCTTTCAGTAACTATTTCTGATAGTTTCAAATATAATTTAACCCCTAGTTATATTAAAGTAAGCTTAAGAAAAGAGATGTCTTTCCCCATGAATTCCCAGCTAGCAGCTGGCCCTGCTGTCTACATGGCACCGCTGCCAGGGACCTGCTGGCCATGACCAGAGTCACCAGCTCTCAGTGACTGCAGTGCAGAACAAAGACTCGAGCATGGATCCAGCTGCGAGCTCTGGGTATCACTGGCCATGTTTTGGTAGCACAGGGATCTGCTGTGAGAGGAGGCCAGGGCTGCCCCGTGCCACTTTGCCCTGCCGCTTGTTGGTCTGGGGCTTCACTACTGATGCTCCCAGCTGAAGAAGACTAAGTGGATTTGTACAAACACCGCGTGGTTGCATGATATGTCTTGATTAAGGCTTATTTGAATAGCTTTGTTTTGAGTAAATACAGCTGCAAGGGAAAGGTACAGGCACATAATATTGTTGGTGAATTATTAAGTATCAACTTTTTGCTGCTGAATAAATTAAATACTTAGGAGAGAAAAAATAATTGGTCAAAACGTTAGGAATTCAAGGTGAGGAGCTGTTTTAGTGAAGTAAATCTGCCAGCATCCAGGATCCAGGTAGAGATTCATTGCACTACCTTGGGTCTGCTGAGACTGTTCTAAATAAACTAAGTAGGCTTTGCTTTGTAAACAAGTTGATTCAGCTACTTAGTCCCTATAGATGGATTTGTTGCCTTCTACTTGTCATGAGGAAATAGCAACAACATCCCTTCAATCTTAATCCAGCAGTAAATATATATATATATATGTATGGTAGGTGTGTTGTGGTTTGAATTAATAATGAATAATTTCTGTAATAATAATTTAAAAAGTAAGATGTCATCCATTCCAAAATATATAGCTTCTGTACTTTAGTGTCTCCTGACTGACTAGTTCAGGTAAATGTTCAAACAGTAAAATATTTTGCAGATAAGGTCACTGCATTTCTGACCCCCTGTACACAATACATTTCCGAATCAGTGCACTCTATTTTGGTATCAGTTACACAGAAATTACTACCATACACCCAAATAGACTGGGAGAAGGGAATTAATATAATTAATACCTTCATGGAATGAACAGGACAGAAATGCATCCAGTGAAAATAACTGGAAAGCATGGAATAGACTTAGTGTTGTAACTGCTGGCAGTATTGCCTTGGTTATCAGAAATGATAAGCAGTTTGGGGTGGTGGCATTGCATGCAGTATTTATCCTTTCTACTAAACAGGGAAATAACAGATTGTTAGTCAAATCAATGCAGTTCTTCTTCTAACTTGTATTTTTTTGTAATATAGATTTACCAGAATCAATGCAATTCCTACTTTCAGCTTTACTCTGGCCTTGACTTCTCTCATTCTCTCCATAAGAGGATTGTCTCCAATTGTAGTCAGTTTAATGTCTTTAAATATTGATAGTTCTTACCAAAATCAGGACATATGCTAACCTATTTCTTTTACTGACAAGTTCAGACACCCTTGTCTTTTTTCTTTTTTTCTTTAATCATTCTGAGCGTGAATACAACCCCCACCTTTTTTTTTTTTCCCCCCCCCTAACTGGTGAATAACTTTGTTTCCTTTCCATGTATAACATGTATAAGGAAAAGAGGAGTTATTTATCTGTAGTCTTGTCTAGATTATTCTTAGTGGGAAGTGATTTCAGGTTTAGAGACTGTCGCTTCCTATTTTGTTAATTGGACTGTAAAAAGTTCTCTTATTGCAGGGAACTTCCAAGAAAATTCTAAAATAGATGTGTGATCAAACTGCCAAAGAGTAGGTACACTATTTGCTTACAATAATTTACAGGAATATACACTCCTGACATATATACACAAATAAATTTTACGTTTGCTCTACAAAGCAGCCTTCCTTTTGCTTGACCGAGCCTTTTTCTGAAAGTTTATCACAATTTCCTTCCACAAGACTAGAGGTGAAGTCCTGGTCCATGCAATGGAAACTTTTACACTGTAAGATGATTTTGTGCCATAGACAGCAAGAGCATGCTGCTGCCTGGAGGATTCTTCCTCCAGCTCCTCCAGCTGCCACTTTTGTCCACTGTAAGTGAACTGAAATGCTGTGTTGGCAACAAGAAGATAGAGACTTTTAACTCATTCTTTCATATCCATCTTTACACTGCTCCTGACTGAGTTAGGTGTGCTATCCATGCCTATAAATTTAAAACATTTTCATTATAATTCAGCTTACCTGAGAATATTAAACAAACAAACAAAAAAACCTTCTTTATTCTTGTAAAATAAGTTCTAATGTATTTTGTATGTGCACGAAAGAACTGTTATAACATGTTGCTAATACTCCTTAGGAATACTTAAAGAATTAATACTTAAAGAATTAGTACTGGAATAACTTGAGCAAATGATAGTAGATTTCCCATCACTTTAGTCTGTAATGTTTATCTAGATGCTTTTCCAGAATATATGTCCTCAGTTCAAACTATGACCTCTCAGACTCAGTAAGTGGGTGAAGTTCATCAGCCTGTATTGGGTTACAGTTCATAGGAGATGACAATAAATGGATCCTTCTAGCCTTAACATCTGCCCATGGATTAGACCCTCCCCCCCCCTTTTTTTTTTCATAATTTCAAGTGTGTCCAAATGTCAAAAACATTTGTTAATTTTACCTCTAATTGTGCACCTTGGTGTATTTCTATATAATTTGTATCTTAATTCCAGGTCATGAATCTTGTCATTGATTCAGTCTTGTCATTTAATGGGAGCGTCTGCCTACTTCTGTCTGTAGTTGCTCAGGTAATATTTGTCTTTTGGAGAGAGCTTAAACTAGTTAAAATTTCTGGGTGATCAACTTCATTTTTCATGCTACTATGACGCTTTGTTTCTAGAGTAACTATTTCTCATTTCCCTTACAGCTGTTGTTAAATTGGATTGGAATTTAATCTGGGGGTCTTTTGTGTTTTTGTAGTCTCTCCTTTGGGATGAACCATGTAGAAATTCATCAGACCAGATACCTTGCTTGCAGCAGTGCAATAACTTTCAATAAAAAGGAAAATATTGAAGTAACTTTCCTAAGTGACTAAGATTGTTCAAATGAATTATAAATGATATCTAAATTAAATTTAAGAAGAGACTGTCTGGACCTACTGAGAAAGAACATGTTAAGAGAAGCTCTACCCCTCTGTTAATCAGAAAACAATAGTTCTTTTGCTCCTCTGCATGTGAAACGATTAACTTAGAAATGCTTTCCATGTGGATGAATGGTGTGAACAGGAAAATAATAAGTGATGTTTTTTTTTGGGTAACAAGCAGAAATTTCAAGTGAAAGAAATATATTTCCTCTAGAGAATAAACCGCAAGAAGTAAACAGGATGTGGTGGCTGAGGGCTGCTTTATGGCACCCTTACTCCAAGGAAAATCTTACTCCATTAGTAGCACCATTAAATCCAGCAGTATTACTCTTAGAAAAATGTCATATTTTATTCTTATTAGTTGTCACAATCTGACCCTGCAGGAATAAAGTTTATAAGACAGCAGTGAAATGTTTCGCTGTGGCTGCCCCTTCACACATTCATGATATATCTGAAATTTATTTTTAAAATATTCGTGTCTGTTCGTGGATATAAGATTTTCATACTGAATCCACACAACATCCTGCATCCCGTGTTTTGCACAGTTTTGTTTCTACCCCTCCCCAGCAATGAGTGTCTGCGTGTACGATTTCTTTACGTAGATCCACGCGCTGACGTGGCCAAAAGGTTAATACATTGCAGGGAGGGAGGGAAGGGCTCCCAAAGGTTACGAGCCTCCCCAGGGGCTTCATAGAAGCCATGATACCTATATTCCTTTTAGATGGTAATATTTGGCAGTAGACTTGCATGCTTAAATTAGTGGACATGCAATTTACATCTCCCTAGTTTGCTCTCAAAGCCACACCGCTCTGAAGCAATCTATCTCTCAGTGATGTACTGGAAGATCAGGATTTCACTCCAGGATTTCCAGCCTCTGAGTGTCTGGAAATGCCCTGCTTTTCTCAAAGGTGGGAAATCAGTCCACTTTCTCTCCCTTGTATCTTTTATGCAGCTGATTGTTTAGTCTATCTGTCACAAAATACAAAACCCTTTTAACATTTCCCCCCCCAAACTTACCTTGCAATATTTTGGTAGCATGTTATTAGCTTGCACTGGCCTTTCTTCCCTGGAGCCTGGCATCAGAGTCCAAATGAGGTCATTGATCTAAAAAAGTGTAGTGGTCTCATGCTAGCCTCTGTTATGGACGTCTGCAAATTCACATCGCAGAAACAATACCTTGCTCAGTCCAGTCCAGTGTGCTCTGCAGCCTCTGCTCGAGAGAAAGGCTCAGGGCTTCCACAGCGGTATTGCTAATGGTCAGGACTGTACGGCTTGAGCAGTGCTGTGTCAGTATCAGGAAGCTTTTACCGTGCCTGGGTTCCTGTCAGTGCTACTAATTCAATCACTTACATATGCAATAAATTCACATGAAAAATTAACAAATACCTAGCCAGCAGTGGTGCCCTCTGTTCTTTCTTTCTTCCTAAAAAAAAAACAACTATGCAGCTTTCTCTTAAAATGATTGGGTTTAATGGTTTCTGGATGTTTTCAGCACGTTTTGTATTTCAACATTTGGTGAAAATGAAATTTTTCTTTTATTGCTAAATAGCTTCTCGATATTGATCCATGGTATATGCTGTTTAGCTGCTATTTCTAATATCTTGCATCAGGTTCTCTTCTAATTACATCTGCCATCCCTTGAACTAAAAGGGTCTCTGCAGAGGTCTGAGGGAGTATAGCTCAGCAAGTGGCACTGATCCGTTCCATTCATCTTAAGATCTCTATCCAATTTTATTCTATTTTTCATTTCTTAGATTCACTGCAGACAATTTTTAGCATGATCATTAAGGTAGTAGCTCTAAAAGCAGCACGCTGTATGGGGGGAATAGGACTCCCTCCTCCTCCTAACCAAGAATCCTAAGCAAGGGAACTGAGATCCAACTGTCTTTCTTTATCCACTTTCTTTGAGAGGTTGAAGATCTTCCCTGGAGAGCTGGTCAGGGATTCGACAAGCAGGAGCCTACATCTCACACAGTTTAAATAAAAAGAAGCGTGTTCAAAACTGAGAACTCTTTATAAGCAATGTTGGCTGACTCCTGACGACTGAATCAGTTGCTAGTGTGCCCCTGTGCAGCAAACTGATGAGTGCAAATCAAGGCTGGGCTTGCGGTGTTATCCTGCTTACAGGAATTATTTTATTATCTTTTATTACAGAGTACACAGCAGTTATGAAGTAATGCACCAGATGGGCTGTATTACAATTGATTAGTCAGACACAGCTGGGATTACACTGGGACACTGTGGTGCAGACTAGTTTGTTTTAGTACCACCAGAGGCTCCTGATCCACTGAACCCCATGTTCAACAAACTTTGCTCCTAAGTTCTGCCCGCCTGCTCTGGTACTGTGCTCCTCATGCCTGGTGCAGAATGAGGCTCCTCTTCCTCCGTGTGGGGTTGGAGCCATCCAGCCCGTGACTGCTGTTTCACTTATTTGTGTGAAATTTGGAAAAAAGCTTTGACTCAAATCTAATTGTTATTTTTAAGATTTTTTTTTTCATTTTTATCGGAATAAAAAATCAACATAAGTTTCCATAACTACATGGATGTGTGCTTCTATATCTTTTAATACATCTAGAGGATGGAAGTGCTTTTATTCCTCTTACCGATGGAGAACAGAGGCACAAAGACAGTAAGTGCCTCATCCAAGTTCGTAAAGAAAACCTGTGGCAATGGCAAAGCAGGAACTTAACCCCCGGTCCCTCTGTAGCACTGCCCTAAGCATGGGAGGTTACTTCTTTATGCCCACGGATCCAGAAATTTACTGGACAGAACTTGCATTAAAATTAAAACCAAAACAAAGCACAGTGCATTTGGAATTGGTCCCAGTGTTAATGGTTTGTAACCAATGAGATCCAGTGCAGCTCCAGTGAAGGACTTAAGACCTGGCACATGCAGACCGGGGAGAACTTCAGCTTCGCTGGGAAAACCAACTCGAGTTGCTGTAAGGGTCCTGCCTGGTGCCTTTCCCCCAGACTGAGCTGTCAGGCAGGGCAGCTGTGTGTTGTTCCCATACCCAGCTGATTATGGGAGATCTCAAAACTTCTCTGTTTTTCCCCAAATCAAAGTCAAGGGTTGCATTTTTAAAATCCAATCAGTAAATGACAGTGTCACAAAAGACTGCTTAACAGAGGTGGAGGGCTTTTCTCATGTAACCTACTGGGGGAAAATGACCTAAAAGTAATGGAACCTGCCTCTTACATAGAGTAGATCGTATTTAAAACCCTTCACATTTTAAAATAGGTATTTTAATTCTTCATCACTTTATGCAGAAAGTACATCATGTACCACTTACCAATGGAGTGTAAACACGTATAAATCCCCAAAGTGGAATTTAGCCTACTTAGGTATGTTATTTCTCAGCATTCACAAAATGAAGATACCCTTTTTAAAACTACTTTGAGACAAAGCCATGTTTCCTACTGTGAAAGATTTTAAATAAAATCCTGATTGCACTGAAGCTAATGGTATTGTTTTCATTGATTTTACTGGAACCAGGATTTCAGCGGACAGGGCAGAGATGAACACAGAGTGGCATCTTTTTAAGGAAATCTGGTCGTATTAGTGCATGGTGCCGTGATCCTGTACCAGTAATAAGAAAGTGACAGAAGACAGAAGTCTGTGACAAATTTCCTGGTTTGAAATTACGCTTCTCATATTTCAGAAATTTCAGAAAGTATTTTACTGCCCATAAATGCAAATTCTAATGGGCTGTCCCAAACTGAAACTGGAGTGAAACAATTGGTAACCAGATATCTTAAATGGCTATTTCTCCTATTATTTAGTGGGAACCTTTAAGTATAAGGAGATTTTGTTCTGGGTATGCCTACAATATATTTATTTTGTCTTTTATGGAATGGATTTTATTATTTCAGGAGAAACAAATGAGAAGTGTAGATGAACTCTCAAAGAGTGATCCTATTGCCTGTCAAGAAGTCCTATATATTAAAAAAAATAATATATATATATATATATATAGAAGCATAATTGTCTCTGAATAGCAAACTTATCAGAGTATTCTGCAAGGTATTAGCAGGTCTTTGATAGGTATGGCTGTAATTCTTGGTTGAAGTGAGCATCGTCCAGTCATCATCTCACTAGCTTCAAAACAAAACCATGTACTATATCGCAGTGAAAAAATAGGCGTGCTAATTCTTCGCCTGTAACTGAGTGTATGTGTGTTTCTTTTGCACTCCCTGCTGACCACTGCCTAAAAGATTATGCAGGTAAAGCGATGCTTTCCTCTCTGCTGAAATCCTAACTAGTATTTTAATTTTTAGAACTGATGATCTAGCAAGAAAGACTGGACATCAAAGAACACCTGTTGGCAGCGATATATCAAAAGGCATTTATCTCAGAGGAGATGGCTAGTTGGAAAACAATTTATTATTTGGATGTATCAATGTAAGCCACCTTATTTAATTCTGAACAGAGCTTTGCAAAAGTCAGTAGAAAAAGTGACTATTCCCGTATTTACAGATTTTCAGCTAATTGTAGTTGTTCCCTGGGCACAATGACATGCATTTTAGCCATTTGACAGGCTTTGTGTTTTCAGTCTTCCCGGTCCGCATCTCAGAAATACTTCTGTTTGCTAATTCTGTGAATTACAATCAGCATGTACACTTGTTTCTGTAGTGATTAATGAGGCTGAGTTAATAGCTCGGAAATTTTATCTGAAACTTTATTTCTGATATTTGTCTGTGACTACCTGAGAAAAAGGGCAGTGAAATTTTGTTACTCTCTGACAACTACAAAATCGTCTCTCCACCAACCCATACGAGGTTTACGTATCTAGTTTATCAGCACCTGGTACAATGTTATAACAAATGTTACTAAATATAATTTGGAAATAAGTGTTCATTTTATATGCGCTGGCAGGAAAAAGTAGTTAACTCATTAAATAATCATTCTATTTTCCTTGCTAAGTAAATTTAGCAATATGCTTTTGCATATCTATTGCATATCTAGCCATTATCCAGTGATTTCACATATTTGGAAACTTTTTGCTGGCATGACTCCTGAAATTCTGAAATGTGAGAAGCAGAGTGATGCTCAGTAAGCTGCAGCACAGCAACTGCTAGCAACCAAGGGCTGCAAGGCTGTTCTCAAGTTGTGATGGAGAGCGTTCGTGGACATCCATCTGCCAGATAGACGTTGGGATGCAAATCACGGCCACGGTGATCTGAAGGGGGACAAGAACCCCCATCATTAGATCCTGCAGTATTTTTATGGATCTGAATTAACCTAGAAATCTTTTTTTTTTTTTTTTTTTTTTTTTTTTTTTTTTTTTTTGTCTCAATCTATCTGAAGGGACATGGAACTGACTTTAAAACATGGTTTTATGATCAGTTCAAACGGAACAGCCCAAAGTGAGCTCAGTAGATTTTCCTGAGAAGGACTGCAAAGCCAAGTACTTTGTTCTCTTTAAGAGCGGTATGCTCTAGTGACCACGTTTGGTTTTGGAGCTCAGGAGAGAAAAGGAAGCTGGTGGTAGGATGGAAAATGAGCTGTATCCTAGCTCTGCTGTGGTCAGGGAAAATACCTCTACTGATCCTGATGGGTTCTGGTTATATCATCATGCACACACACTTTGGCTGTTATTAAAATAGATTTAAACTTACTGTTACACCGTGTTAACACAGCTGGTGATTTCAAACCCTCAGTGCCTGCTTGCTGGAACATGAATATAAAATGTGGAAAAGCTTCAGTGTTTCTAGTATGAACCTTTGAGTTTAGCTGTATGGGGGAAGGAAACACACTTCCACTGATTATTAAGATTTTACACACAGCAAAACCATCAGTTCAGCTGAGTGCGAGACTCAGTAAGGGAACTAGGAGAGAGAGTATTCCAAGCATAGAGCTCAGGTCTGTGACATTTTGGAGTAGGGCAATGGGAGAAGTGAGACTAATTTTTCAGCTCCTGCATTGTTCTGTCAGTAGGTTACAGGATCAGTGAAAACAATCAAGCCCTCCTCAGCCACAACAGGAAGACTTTTGGCTTCTTGCAGTTGAAGGTTTTGGTTTTGCTCAGCATGAGTCAAGGTCTGTTTCCGCTGAAGTCAGAGAAATTTCAGAAGACAAGGAGGGTATTGTTGGGTTATAGAGTTTGTCTTCTACTGTCATAAGCAGCATGCCATAAAAAGTCTTTCATAAATTGTCTCATCTTTAAAGTAAATTTTTTTTTTTGCCTCCACTATTCCAGTTGGAAGGCTATTGGACATCTTGATTGGTCTAATGATCAGAAACCTTCTAATTTCTAACCTAAATTTATTCACAGACGGTTAATATCCATTTGTTCGTGTGCCAGTTTTGTCCTTAGCTAATTTAGGTTCTCCGTATCTGGTGTTTATCTCCCTGATGCATTTACATGCTGTGATTATGCTCCTGCTGAGCCATCATTTCACTCAACAAAATAAGCCAAAATCTTTTTGGTCTCTTCTCAGAAGACTTTCCCTTCTTCTTGATCATCCATCCTTCTTTGGACCTGTTTCCTTCTTGGCCAGAGCTTTACAAGACACTCAGTTGAAAATTTGCTAGTGACATTGTAAACTGGCATTGACATTTTTCTGACTCTTCGGGAAAAAAACTCTTCTAAAACTAAAACTTCACTTGTGTGTTTATGGGTATATTAACGGCTTATAGCCATCTTGTATATGCAAGTCTATCTTAATTTCTTAATTATATTTTATAGCTTAGGGTAGATTTTTTATTTGTTATTTTTTATTTCTTTTGTTACTGATGATCAGCTGCATATTGTGCTGTTAAATATCATATTTGTATTGTTTCCACTTGAATTTCACGTAGGTCCCTCTGTGTCGTGACCTAGTACTCTCCAGTACTGATGATGATTCACAAAACTGTTGATGTTTCATCACTAGGTTTATGGAGGAAAACATCAGACATCACTTCTAAAACTCAACCATAAAGACCTTCATCAGTAAACTTTCTTTCAGAAACAGTCCTTCCTTTAAAGCTGTATTTTTCCAGTTCTTGTGAACAAGATTCTTGCCCTCTCTGTGGTTTTGCTATTATTCCTCACTTCCTCCATCTTCACTGATAATCTCTTTTGAGGCACCATAGCAAATGCTTCCAAAGGCCATGGAAATCAAAGTCACTTACATTTCCTTTGCCTAAAAAGCCCGTTATGATAACAAAATGTTAAGTTTGTCTGGCATTATCTTCTGTTGGTAAATTCAAATAACAGCTATTCCATTTTTCTGTGCATGTTTGTTTAATTTTCTGCTCCCTTAAAGTCTGTACCTAAAACCTTGCAGATTATGGATAGCCATATGGGTATCTGGGCTGTTAGTTGTCTTATTGTTTTTATTATCCTATTTTAAATCTTGACACATTTTCTATTGTCCTATCATTGCACCATATCTAGATTCATAACTACACTGTTAAATATTTGCTACCAAGTCTTCAGTTCCATATACCAGTTCCATCAGCAGTTTGGGACAGAAATTATATTGTGTACTTCTGCTTGAGCTCTTGCTTCACATGCTGCTAATAACTGCAGGAACCATACCCTCATAAACATTTTGGTTTGGGGCCATTAATTAGGTTGCCTGTAATATGGATGCCAGTTTGAGCACATTTTTTTGTTGTTGATGTTCTTAATCATGTCACTGAAAAACTTTCAACAATTGTTTTAATAAACTTTCAGTGAGGTCTAACTAAGCTTTACTTTAGGAGCACTTTCCATTCCTTGCGTGTTCTTTACTTATTTTTAACATTTTAGATATTGAATCTTATAATTTTTCCCTACGCTTCCTTGGGATCCAGGTTCATAATACAACTAACACCTTAGACTTGCTGTATTCCCTGAACAGCACGTCTTTTATTTGGAGCGCTCTAGGGATGACTGTTCTTTCACTGTTTCTATGTCGTATCCAGCTATTTTCTAATAATTCGGACTTCTTTGTTGTGGTTGTTGCAGAGGGTCAGGCAAGTTTATGCATCCCTTTTCATTTTATATTTCCCACAACACTGTGTAAGTTACCTGGATTAAGTACAGTGGTAAAATTAACAATGTTTTCTACTGTTCAGAACAATAATGGGACTTCCTAGTTTCCATTCTTTTGCCTTCTTTTCTGTTGTGCATCATAATTTTCCTGATTAATTTTCTTTACCCAGACTCTAATCTAACCTAATGCCACTCTTACTTTGACAAGGCTGTTTGGGCTTGTTTCTTTTTAAAGTTATTAGTGCTGGTCCCTTTTCCTTGTATTTCTTTCTCAAAGTCTTAAAATCATCCCAGTTTTTGGAAGGAGTGTTGGATAGCAGATAGAAAATATAAAATATGTCATCTCCTTCTGAACTCTTTAACTGGAAAATTATCTTCCCTGCAAAACTTCAGTGAATGACAGCAGAAATAACTTGTCATTTTGATGAGACGCATGTTGAGCTACACTTTACTATTTCATTAATCATATCTATGACAATATGTCCAACACCTTAGTGAAGACTGAGACCATCCTCCTACCTTACATAAATAATAATAATCTGTTCTTTTGTGTAAAATAACAATTGCTGGCTTTTTTTTCCCAGAACTTCTTATAGGGGAATCCTCCCCTGGATTTTACAAAGCTCTGGCAGATTACCATCACATTAAAATGTGATGTGTTCTATCTATTTTAATTAATATAAATATGCAAAACACTGATATTTGTTATAATCTTTGCTTATTCCTGGACTTATTTTAGCAAACTTGACTTTAGTGAATTCAGTGAACGTCTCTCAATTGACTTTAAAAGACCAGCGAGAGTTCCTGAACCTTTATCGTGAAACAAGTACCAGTTAGAAAATGTTGCATTAGAAATTGCAATTAGTAACAGCTTTTCTGTCCCTGTACAGGACGTGCTATAGTCTCTAGTCAATGCTGTAACTTTGGGACCTGACTGGTGACATTAGGAAGACAGGGATTAATGTGAAAAGGGCTTGGGAGCCAATTATTTTCTTATTTACATCAGTATAATTTCCACTTACTTTCACTTATGTAAATAAAGATACAGCGGGCTCAAATGTGGTCACACCATGCACTTCCCTTCTTCAGCTAGATAATAACATGAATGGTAAGGGAAATTTAAAAAATTTCTTTCTGCTTTTAAAAACTAGTCTATAACGCCAAATTATCAATCTAAGGTAAAAATACAAGGAAATAACGTGACTGATGCTAAAATAAATGCATGCGAAATACATTCTCAAGCTGTTGTTTCTAAATGGCAGTGGCTCAGTGTATCTGAATTTCTTTTATGTCTCTTATAACAGAAGACAAAATCTTAATGTAATCAGGAAAGATTGTTTGTCTGAATTCATTGCACAGTGCTTTCCTTATCACATATGCTTTTGTTATTACTCTGACAGATTCTAAACGCATTGCTATTATTTTGTATGTTGATTGAAAAACGCTGTCCAAAGATATTTGTATTCATGTAACTTGTATTATATTCAATATCCTTATTAAGACAAGAGGACTTTTAAGGGATTGATATGAAGTTACGGTGGCAACAGACAAAAAAATTTGAGAAAGCCTTTGAACCTGGGTAAGGAGGAGAAAATGAGCAAATTGGATGAAATGATGAGAGAAGAAAAATATTGGCAAATCTATCTGGCTGCCTTGATAGGCTGTGGAGAGGTGGAGGAAGGAAACCCGGGGCTTACACCAATTATGCCAGCCTGAGTGAAGTCTAATCGAAACTGTCTGGGAGGAAGTGCAGTAGTACCGAGACATGTTGACTAACTGTGCCACCCTTGGAAAAAATCAAATTCAGGGGATAAGTTTAATCTTTGGTTTGTGTTCTCTGCTGATGGAACTAGGTGATCTGATGAGACGTGCTTTTTTCCATTCAGTAGAATATGCTTCAAATCTTAATGTTTTAGACTTTAACTTAATTATTCGCAAATAAACCATTGGAAGTGAAACTCGTGTACCAATGACTCAGAATTTCAAAAGCCCAAGTAGAAAGGAACAGAATATTACACCACTCCTAATAAGTGTAGGCTGGTAGAAGAATTTGATGAATATAGTCTTTGTGATCCTTAGGCGTTTTATTAGTAATGTTACTGGGCAATGATGAAAATGCATGACTATAGAAAGTCATCTCCTACTTGACGTGCTAAGACACCTGATTTGGAAGGTGTCTGGTTTTGTGATATTGACTATTTCTGAAATAGATTGTGCAAATTTACCTTCTGCAAGACAAACAACTCGTTGATACTTCTCATTCTGGATATATAAGAAAAACAAACCTGTCATATCCATTCTAAGTAACATTCTGATGTTTTTAACATTTTCATTTCTAACTATTGCAGAAGGGGTAGCTGATTAAATTGGATGGTTTTAAACAGACCTGTTTTAGACATCAAAACCCTTTTTTAAAGTTTCTGCAGATTCAGCTTGTTTAGAAACATTTTTATATATATATATAAATTGCAAATGATTTTCTGATTATGAATGTTTATGAGTCTGCACTTCCTAAAGCAAACTCTATATTTCTCTATAGCTTATTTATCCTATGCTTTCATGCACCTTTTCCTATTTGGGCGTTTCATACTGATCTAGCTTGTGACCTTTCTTTCCAACTTTTTGTCCTTCCTTTGCATGGCAGTTTCATCTACACACTTCCATTCTAAGACTTGGCCTGCCTTTTCATTCTTTTTCCTCTCTCTGCTCTATTAACAGTGGACCCCCTTAAATTAATTAGTTTTCAGACATGTGTAAGCTTATGCTTTCAAACACGTATAAGGCTAAGTAATCCAAACAGACTCTCTTGCTAAAATAGACAGTGTATGCAAAGCAAATATGTTTATCCACACACGCTAACACAGACCTTGGACAGGGTGACTCTCTGTTGCATAACAGCAGTCAGCACTGATTTATGAAGTGGTGATACCAACACACATCAGAAGAATATCTGTGCATATAAGTTAAAGCTGCATTAATGGACCGGGGTTTCAGTTTTAAAATCTTCATCTTAAAAATGTAGTGTGTGAGTAGTTTTGCCTGAACTCTTCCAGAAAAATCATTGTAAGTCTTCACACAGCTGAAGTGTTTTGCGATTGATTATCAGACCTTGCCTTTAGTAGTTGTACGGGTGCATTTTAGGATGTTTGAAATCAGTATTTTTTTTTTTAAAAAAAAAAAGTAACCACTATTCAAGCTTAGCCTACTAACCTATGCTAAGTAATCAGCGTGAACAGCATAGGTGAGGCAAAATGGATGCATGGAAAGGTGACTGAGCTTCCAAAGCTATATGATTAAACTAGAGGTAAAAGCTGGGTTTCTGGATGTCTAGTTTAAAAACCTAGCCTCTACATCGTGCTATCATAAATTATGGCAGTAGTGGTAATTAAAAAAAATAAAATCATGATTTCTTGAGTAAATAGTGCCTCTTTTGTGAAGGTTATATATTGGAAATAGACTAACATTTACATAAATAGATAGAAGCTGAGTGAATGGCATGGAGCTGTGACAGAGGAGGCTCAGGCTGGGTGTTAGGAAAAGATTCTTCACCGAGAGGGTGGCTGGGCACTGGGACAGGCTCCTCAGGGCAGTGGTCACAGCACCGAGCCTGCCGGAGTTCAAGAAGAGTTTGGACAACACTCTCAGACAAAGGGTCTGATTTTGTGGTGGTCCCGTGTGGAGCCAGGAGTTGGACTCGATGAACCTTGTGGGTGCCTCCCAACTCGGGATATTCTATGATTCTAAGTGACATTGCTTGGGACTGTTGGTTTTCCTTGTTTTGAATGAATTTAATTCCAGAATAGAGTGTCGTCTCCCTGTTTAGATAGAAAGAGTTCCTCTTAATTTACATCAGCAAAAATGCACTAGGTGCCAAGAGTTCCTGAGCCTTTTGCAAGATTTTCTGCAAGATTCTTATATGACTGCCTAAGGGCTTCATGGAATGCTTATCCATACCGGCATTGCGCACAATTTGAATAGTTTCAGCATGTCTCTTAGCCAAAAACAGTTTATCACCTTTTTTTTTTTTTTTGAACAAACTCCATTCAATGAAAACCAGCTCATTATTTTTAGCTTGTTTCATTTATAAGCAGTTCATAATCTGCTCTTCAAAACTTGAAAAGCTGCTAGTGAATAATTGAAAAATATCAAAACAAGATGGAAAACATACCACCATAAACACTGCCCTGGCATTGGAAGTAATTTTAGAAAAGCCTCGTAATAATGAAAAATTATCTGTTTATCATAATGGAATTTCAGTAAGGCTGGGAGTTATGATTCATAAATGTCACCAGGGGTCAGTTAGCATTCCAGCAATGTGTCCAGATTTTTAGAATTTTGTAGTTTAAAGTTACTAAGTTTCTGTTGATCTTAACAGCTGAACAAAGATTCAATTTAGCATTGAATTCAATTTTATGTTGCCTATATTTTTTATGGGCTGCTTTATTCATGCACAAAATGCATAGCTGAGCGATTCCATTTTTGTAATCATAATTGATGAATAGCTTGGGTTTTATTTATTTTCAGTAGCAGTGTAACCAACACTACTAGATTATTTTTAATAGGTTACTAAATAAGCAAAGATGGGACTTGCATCAGCAGATAATCCTGCGACAGTTCTGCTTCACTACTCCCAGTCAAGCCTTAAGTGTTGGGAAATCAGTGCAAAAATATTTTTTTATAACTTCTAAAATATTTAGCAACGCTTTTCAGGCCCAGTAAAACATGTGAAGCCCTTGAGGTTTGATCTTGCAAAAAAAAATTAATGTGTACATAGTTATGCTTTCTGTAGACTCACTGCAGCCGTAAATGTTTGGGCTTGAAGAATGAGATCTTACTGAAAAGTGGATTGATATGGATCATGTCATCTAAACGTGAAATGCCAATGGTAGAATGTTAAATATCAGGACAGGACACAACACAACAATTAAGGGCATGAAGCTGATTGGCTATTCAATTAAAAGTTTAGGAGTAGCTATCTGATTTGGAACTTGGCCAAGGCATCATGACTAATAAGCCTGTTCGTGTGACAAAGTGCCAAAGGAACTCGCGTAGCCATGTGTGGTCAAAATTTCTCCTTTGTGTAAATTAAGCCGTTTCCAAACATAACACTGCCACACATAAAATCCCATGCCAACATTTGGCAAAGCACCTCTTCTGTTCAAGCATTTGTGTTGGAGAAAGCTGGCTATATACAGCATCACGGCAGAGTTTTGAAAGCGTTTATTCTGAATGTCCTCGGAAGCTGAATGCTGCTGCCCATTCTGTGATTGTCATTTACCCTCTGCCCATTTACAGAACTGTCATGAAAGTCAACGGGAGGGACTGATACCAGGCCCATGATATACTGGGAAAACTTTAAAATGGCTTATTGTTGGTTGTTAAAATGATAGACGTTTTAGAACAGTAACTGTGGGATGAACTCAGCTTATGTTCTGCTTCCATCTGGCCTGCTACTGTTTCCTTGAGGAAGATGGGAAACAGCACGCGCTGTCCTAAGAGATAAACACCTCTCCTTCACCTGGACAGGTTAGCATTGAGACTCTTCGCCATACCCGTGTAATCCCAAAACAGACACAGAGCCCCTAGACCTGCCTGGGACCTGAAGTGTGCCCTGGATGTGCTCCTGCAGCCATCAGGCCTGGTGCTGTCAGCTCCTGAGCCTGCTGCTCTAAGTAGGGCTGCTGACGTAACCGAAGGCTGCGCTCAGAGGCAAGCGGCCGGCGTGGCTCGTCTCAAGTTCTCCTCATGTAAAAGCCCCGCCGTAAAGGCTCAGGCTTCGGACATGTAAACCAAACAGGTTGGTAAATAGTACGGTGAAACCGAACGCTTATGATTGCTGTGATAGTGAAATAGCTCTGAAAGAGCTCCTGTGGTGCTGTGCTTCTCTGCATCCTGTTCCTGTCTGTGGCGCTGGCTCTGGGGAAGGCTACTTTGTTTTCCTCCTAGTATTTTGTGTGAAGGCGTGCAGCACACAAGTGACACTAAAGCTATGGGAAGGTACCAGGCAATATACAGACTGTGGCTGAACCTGCAACATGCCTTCCTTTTAGATAGCTTTTTTCTGTCTTTGGAATTTTTGCTTAGGACCTCCCTCATTTCTGTGCTGTGAAGATTTGTTTATAAAACAGTAAGAGGGAAATCTAAACCTAGGTCTTTGGAATAAAACAAGTAATTTTCTGGGATTCAGGAAAAAAAAAAAAAAAAAAAAGGTACCGTAAGCTAAAAATTTATAAGAAATACACATATTATGGTCTGAAAGAACTTTAAGTGCCTTCACTTCAGGTGACTTCAGCAGTGCATAAATACAAAGCGTATTTCATGCCTGCTTGCAGAATTCATTGAGCTTAGAAATTCCCCCGCTGAAGCTCATAATGCCTGATGCCTATTTGAGATAGGTAAATTCTCAGTTTGCATAATTATGTTCATGACATTGTTAGAGTTGCTAATGTTCTCACCTTTCAGAAGATTTTGAAGAATTAGCTGAGCTAGAGCAGGTTATTAATAAAACATTGGCTTTGTAAACATCTTTAAAAGTAATTAGACTGAGGAATCGTTTCTGCAGATTTTACTTTTACTTCTGAAAACAGAGCACTGGAATAAGGGAAACCATGACTGGCGTTCGAAACCAGATCCTCGATTTGATCCCTCTAAGTTCAGAAGAACTTCTGCCTTAAAGATGGTAGGATTAGGCATTATATATTGGCACATTTTTCATTTGGGCACATAAATTAGATACCTGGGTGCCCAGTTAGGGTCTGCTTCAAGATGCCAATTTCACTTGAAAGCTGTGAAAGCTGCGAGTGCTCAGTCTTTGAAAACGAAGAGTCCAGGTAGTGACTCAGGTGCCTAGCTCAATCCACGCAGGATTGAATAGTTTTATGGTTTTCCTTATTTTAGATTGGCAGGTAATTTCAAATACTTTTCCTTAAGTTAGTACAAAGAAGTCTTACAAAAAGTCTTGGGAGATGTTAAGCACGGACCTGTAATGCTTAGGATGTGCCTGCGCTTTTGGTAGCGTGTGGTTTGACGCTGTACATGTGTGGTAGCTTCAGTAGTTCGTGCTCTAACGTGGCTTAATAAATGTTACAGTACATAATTTCATTGCGATATAATTAGCTCTTTATTGTCTTTGACTCACTTAAAGGCTCTAATTAAGGATATAGTAAACATGAGAATCTTTCCTAATGCTTTAGGCTTTATTTAGGTGTTGCCTGAAGACCGTTAATGCTTCCTGTCAGGGCAGAAATACATTAACAAGTTTGGCTAATGCACTCAGGTGGGTTTTCATTTTTAGCAGGCGGGTATACTGAATATGAATAGTATTTAAATTCAGCAAACTTTTCAAGTGAATTTGGATAGCATTTAATTACATTTGAGCTAGATAAACAAAAGTATTTTGAAAGAAAAAAAATAAAGGACATCAGTCATAATATATTTGTATGTTTTAACCTGTTTTTCTGTTGCAAATTGGATTTCTGCCTTTTAATGACTCAGAAAATTTACAATGTTGCCAGCACCCTCAATATTCCATTACATTGCCTTTTAAAAAGTGGTGTGTGCTAACTGAAACCTTGTGATGTATTAGCCATAGCAAAGAACTTCTGCTTTCTTAAGGGTATAAATACATATTTGCCGCTATCCAATTAATTAACACCAGTTACAGGACTGTTTTCTTTGCCATAAAACAAAGCATGCTCTAATCTTATTATCATAAATAGTAGCATGTAATAGTAGTATCTCCTTCCTTTGATTCAATTTCTTGTAAAAACCTGTTTGCTCTCTCTGACAAGCAATATTATGACACAGTATTTATCATTGTTGAGATCAGATAACACAAACATGAAAGAGTAACTGGTATCATTCAGCTCTGGAAAGCAGAGAGTGCTGAATCAGAGTCCTCACTTAACTCACGTATTTTGTACACAGTCCTGTGTTTGGCATTGACTTAAGTTTCATATCCCTGATGACCATTCAGCAGATTTTTAAATGCTCTGCAGAATCGCACCAAAGAGAAGTGGTCAGCTCACACTTGCTAGAACTGCAGTTTCCCTGTAAACAGCCTTAGTACTAACACACGCCACATGCCAGACTGGTGCCCCTGTACGTGATAAAAGCATCTGATCACTCCTGGCAATGAGCACAAAGCCAGAGTGGGTCCCAAAGCAAAGAAAGACATTTGGGAGATCCGTGTAAACCTTTACTCCACTTTGGTATTTCCTCCTCCAAAATAGATTTGGCTTTCCAAGGAAGAGCCACGTGAAGGAGAGCGGGAGTCAAGGTTAAAGTCATCACGTCTAAGGCACGGGTTTGTTTTTGTTGGAGAGAGGCATTTTCTGCTGTGGCGATGTGGATCGGTAGGATCAGGAGGCAAGATTTCTACCTGAAACGTTGAAGTCACTTAGACGTGCTTGAAATTCATTCTACAAAGTCATTCCAGGGCTTAGCAAAATCAATTCTCATCCCATGTTGGGAGGGCAGAATAGAAATCCGTCACCTTTAAGCACAACACATTGTGCAAATCAACGGCTTCAGTGTGACATGAAATCTTTGCAGATTTTGCAAAGCAAGTGCTATGTCTTTTCCCTTATTGTTTGTCCTTCACTTGACATACAGGAAGAGATGCATCAAGAAGATGGCAAGAGACATGTGTCACTTAAAGCATGCCATAACAATGTGTGCCCTGGAATGATCCCTTGAATCTGTTTGAACAAGCAGGCACAATAAATGGATAAATATACACCAAACTTCACCTAGTTACAAAGTTGACAGAGCCCCTTTTCCGTCCTCCCCCTTGAGCAGAGCTAGCCCCTCCAGCCCCGGCTTGGAGTGCCATGTTCGTGTTGCACCCCTTCACTTGTTGCACGGTGCCAAGGTGGCATCTCCCCTCCACTCAGCCCGCGGAAACTTCCCGGAATCCCGTTTCGGGGGAGCCCATTCCAAGGGCTGCTGCTCTCCAGCCTGCTTGCAGCCTCTTACCTGCATGTGTCCCTGGTACATTCTGCTTCAGGTGCCCCTCAGGCCAACAGCTTGGGTGTCCGCTGGGATGGGAGCACTTCCCCGGGGCGCTCGGCTGAAAGAAGAAGAAAAAAAAAAAAAAAAAAAAAAAAAAAAAAAAAAAAAAAAAAAAAGAAGCCTAACCCTGGAAAGAGCTATTTTTGCCAAAGCTCCACTTTGTCCTGGAAGCTCCCTTCCCTCTTCTCCGTCACCCAGCGCTGCGGGCCGCCTCCTCCCCTCCTCTCTCTCTCTCTCTCTGTCTCTGCCTCTCCCCGCTCCGCCGCCCTTTAACGCGGAGCCGCCCCGGAGCTGTCCCCTCGCCCGGTGCTGGGGGGAGGCGGCGCGGCCCGAGGCGGCGGCGGCTGCGGGGCCGCCGGGCGGGGAGCGCCGCGGGGCGGAGCGGGGCCGGACCGGGAGGAGCCGGGCGGAGCCGAGCGGGGCCGGGTCGAGCCGGGAGGAGCCGAGCCTCGTCCCGCCACCGCCGCCTCCCCCCCCCCCCGGCCGCAGGGGGAGCGCCGCCAGCCGGGGCCGTGCGGAGCCCCCCCGAGCATCGGGGCCGTCGGGAGGCCGGGGAAGCGCGGCCCCGCCGGGGCCTGACGGCTTCCGCTGCAGCAATTAAAAAATAATTTAAAAAAATAATAGCGAGCGTGGTGGTGATAAAAATAAAAATAAATCGGAGCGTGCTGGAGGCAGAGCACGGGAAAAGCTGGAGCTGGCGCACGGAGCCTCCCGAGTTTTGCTGCCTCGCCTGGCAGGAGGCTGCGCCCCGCTGCTGCGGCTGCAACCGGGCTGGAGGCTGCTGCCCGCCGGTGCCGCCGGGAAACTTCAGCAGCCCCGAGCCGTAGGGACGCAAAGGCAGCTTTCCTATTTCCCCTGGAGGTTGGAGGTGTGCTGGGGCCAGGCCCTGCACCGAGCGCCACGTAGGGAAAGTAAAGGTGACCCCGCATGCTCCACGCAGAACATCCGGATGCTCGTGTTCCAGCCTGACAATGCTGCAAAACGTGAAGACAGAAAGAAGCCAGCTAAACCTATGTCAAGTGCATGACAATGTTTTTCTGTGCTTACTAAAGATGCTACCAGAACAGAAAGCAATGGGGTAATAGCCTGTGCATGCAAAATTCTCACCTTGTAAACGGGCACAACAGGCCTGTGAAATCCTGCAGGTGCCACCTGTGTTATCTTGGATCCAGCCTTCACCACCTCAAACCTTAAACTTCACATCTGCTAAAGCATTTGCTTCACTGCAAATTTCTGTCCCACCTAGTGTATCTACGTTCAGTAGTGCAGGAAACATCCCATGCCTCGCATTTGCTATATTGCATAATTTCTTGGCTCTGAGCTCACAAGTTTTACTGTTAAACTACACAAAACTTCATGGACTGACCAGAGCAATCCAACCTCAAGCACGTTCCAGCACCAGAGCAGTGCAAAAAGGATTTCTCATCCCTGAACATTTGTTCATCACAGACCTCATTTCAGCTAACTGAATATGCCTTTTTGAAGTGTTCCTATTCAGTAAAAAAAGGGGGGTTGCAGAACATGAGTCTGTAAACTTGTCAGAGATGGCACCACCAAAATCTTTTATTCTATCTTTTATATTTTATCTTTTTTGTTTTGCTTAAACTTGGGTGTTTTATCTTTTAGGTAGTAAAAGTGACAGTTGTCTTCTTACATCCAGTGAATATGCATCCAACTCACTATGATTTTCAGAGCAGCCTAAGAGTTTAGCCACATATTGGTGACAAAAAGAAATACAAAATGAATAATTTTTTGCCTACGTGCCTTACGTTACTTTGAAAACCTCAGTCAAGAGCTGATGAGCTTAAAATACTTTTTTGGCATTGTCCATGCATGCTAGGCATACTTTACTGTGAAATACCACTGCATAATGCAGTTGACCTGTACTTACAAAGATGGAAAGATCAGATTTGAGTTATCATGGTTTTACTTGAAGTGTAAAATATGGAGTACTGATTTTATGGAGAGATCTATAATAGCACATAATAATAGAGCACAAATATGTGCACAAATAGAGCACAAATAATAATAGAGCACAAATATGTGGCTACATTTTTGCTTATATTAGAAGAAAATTCATGTGTAGATGAAAAATAGCCACTCCTATTTAAACTTAGAGCCTCAGTGTCTTTGCTGTTTATTGAACAGAGATGTATTAGGCTAATAATCTTTCAGTAGGCTTGAACTTGCACTCTTGATCTGGCTGCACTGTCCTTTCCTGGGCTAGTCTGCAAGTTTTTTTTTTCTTTCTTTCTTTTTTTCTTTTTTTTTCTTTTTCTTTTTCTTTTTTTTTTCTTTCTTTCCTTCCTTCCTTCCTTGTACTGAGCTTTTTTTTTTTGTCTTTTTTTTTTTTCTTTTGTTTTGTTGTTGTTTATTTTCTTTTTGTTGTTTGCTTGCTTTTTTCATCAGGTGGAAGCTGGGGTAAATTTGTCAATGCCAGTATATAGTAATATATATATACATACATATATTAATCTATATATATACATAAAGTTTTCCTACATGTTAGAAGGAACTACACTTCCAGTGCAACAATTGTTAATCCAGAAGTTATTATTCATGCCATGTTATTTCCGGATGAGAGACAAAGCCTGTTAGAATTTGGCAAGATAAAAATGCTAGATATGAAATTGTACAGTATAGTGTGTTTAGAAGTAGACATCTTTTCTTAATTCACCAGAAGCAGAGGCATCAATTTCTCAGTATGTTGATACAGTGGCATAATGATGCCACATTTTGGCAGGATCTGGCAGATCCAGGACAGCCAAGTGGATCCAGCTTTTACCATTTGCCTTATCAGGGAGCTAAATCACTTGGCACTGGTCAGTAAGAGGAGCAGGCTGGCACAGCAGCAGGCAGTGCAGTGCAGAGACAGAGGGAGATGCACGCATAGATAGCTGGATGGCAGTGGTTTCTTCTTGAGGAGCTGTTCTTTAAATATCTTTCAGTGCAAATCACACACATGCACACACTGTGCTGTGCTTCCCCAAGTGTAAATTCTGCTATTTCTCCAGCTATTTACTAGAGGAAGCTTCAGCAAGCTTGTTTCTCTCTCCATCTAATCGGTGAATAATGTTTATTGCTTGGTTATAAATAAAATCTCAGAAATGTGCTCTGGGGGGTGGGGCAGAAAGTATTAGTTTGCAGTTCTGAAGCATTAATATAAAGGCATGTTATTTACAGCTTTAAAAAAGGTGAGTGCCAGCATCCATGCTGTTTATGACTCTGCTCTACATGTGACTGCAAAGGTCTATTTTGTTACAGGGCGTGTTTAATCACACAGAGTCCACTTGCCTAAAATGGTTTAAAAACATTTCCTTGATTCTGTGAAAAACATTTTTCTGTTGTGGTCCCTTTTATGGCAGTCTGTGTGCCTGCATTAGGACTTGAACCAGTGATGTCTGTGTGCTGTGAGCTCTCAGAGCTTTGCTGTTTGTTATGGCAAAAATGGGAAAAATCATGGTAAAAAAATATGAAAGTCATAATGTTTGTTAAGAAAAAGAAGAGTCACCATATGGCTCAACAGATTTTAATTAATATTAAATTGCCAGGGAAAAAATTGCAAAAAGTCAAATAAAAATCCTTTATTTTACAAATAAATGCTTTGAAATTGTTTCCAAATACTTTTATGGGGAAATTAGGATAACCAAGAAGCTTAGAGATGGCAATGGGAGTGTAAGGGCATTTTCAGAGATACAGAAATGCATAAAGAGTTTTGGGGGTCTGGTAGCTACCTAGTTACTGTCAAAAATATGACATTTAACTCCCACTGGGAGGCCTGTTGATTTTCAATAGTAATGGATATTTCATTCCTTTAGGCTTTACTAATATTTATGTCATCTTGGCAATCTAAGAAATAGTTTTAAATCACTGGCTCTGAAACTGCCCAAGGAGAAGCATATAGCCTCCAAATTAATAACAGTTAGCATAGTATTCGTCATTAATGAAGTGTTTGGAATGGCAAAGTCTGTGATTTCGATGCCAAGAAACCACATGGCAAGGGCAAGTCATGATTTTTGTTAGGGAAATCACTGAATGATAAACAGACCTGCACATTCCAAGTCAGAAAATCAAATATATACTCAATGTGAAACCTACTTATGTGCACTTCCCTAATAGGGGTGCTTTTCTCAATGTGGGACACAGTTTGAAAGAGGATGAGTTTTCATAGCTGTAAATTGTGCACGATAAAAAGTGCTCAGTGGAGAGATTTAAATTGAAATTGAGGGCAGTGTTCAGCGGCATTGGAGGCAGCTATTGCCTGTGATGTGCTGTGTTCCTGCAGCCTCAGAAGCAAGAGAGCACTTTGGGGGACTTGGACCTCCGTGTTCACCATGGGTTGTGGTCTCCATCACTCTGCTGTGCTTCCTGTGTCCATCCAAATCTCTTTTATTTCTCATGTATGACAACAGTTTGTGTTGCCAGCATCCAACGATAACGTGTCTGATCATAAAGATATAGATTTGCTGCTTTGTTCGACAGTAGATCAATGTTCTCGTGCATATACTTTATATAAAACATCAATCTATTAGCTCATGCAACCATGGAGATAATAAGTAATTTGCATACATGGAAACGCCTTGGGTTAATTTAGGTCTAATGTCTGTATTTCATTAAGAAAGAGATATTTACAAACATTAATAGTAATAAATATTTTCATAAATAATATTTTCTGCTAACTGGAAATAGTTGGCCTAATTTCTGAAAACATGGGCCTGATTAAAAATTAACTACTGAAAATAACCTAGCTTATTCTTAGACTCAAGTGAGATGCGAAAAACATAACATTAAGCTCAGTTGTTAATGCATTAACAATCTTAAATTTTATTAATAACAGAGCATTAAGAATTTGTAATATTGTTAGTATGACTGAGTCTAATTACACTTTATACTTTGTTTTCTAATTGCGGTTGTAAGGTATGAACAGCACAACCACACATCAATGAAAGTACTAATTAATTATATTTGTGTATGTATAATTTACCATTGCTTTTATACGCTAACATGATTGATACATGTTTAGGGAATGCCCGTAAAGGAGGTGTTTGAGGTGCTTTATATACTGTAATGAGTAATAAATTTGAGCAACACACAATCCAAAATTAATTTTAAAAATCTAAAAGTTTTGTTAATGATGCATATAAAACATTTAATTAACAAGACTCAGTGTAAAAACCACAAGTCAGTAACAAACAAAAATTAAATTGTAACTAGCCTGAGTGGAATACTGACAGGACGATTCTTTATGCTGTTGGGCTCACACCAGCTTTGTTCTCCTGTAACTCTGTCAGTAAATACAAGCCTAGAACTTGTCAGCAGAATGAAGAAAAATATGGCGTTATTCCAAGTTATGACCAGCATAATTACTTACTCTGCAGTCCTATTTCAGTTGAATATCCTGTTGTTGTTACCCAATTTATGTACAGCAAGCATGGGGTAAGTGCCGCACGCTGCCCTGCATACAGGCCGTGGCATGCCATGGGGGCAAGGCCTACACCACTCATGACTGCATAGGAGGGAAACTGTGGAGAAATTTCCCTGGGGAAGGTGGGATCTGAGTGGGCTTTTCACATATTGTGCTGAGTTCAGCAATGCCTATTTCTGCGAGATCTGGGAAGGAATCTCGTTATCCGTTAATGTATCACCCACACCAAGCTGTAACAGGAGACAGGCTTCTGGTGGATCTGTCAGGCCTTCATCCTCTGTGGTTGTGTCAGCTAACACCACAGTTACTGTTGTTTGTCCAGCCGTATATTTGGTTTCCTAGCAGAGGAGATTTTGTTTGTTTGCAGAGGCTGATTTTGTTGTGTATATAACACTTTTCCACACAGAAATGCATAAAGGATCTTCTGCCTACCTAGACTAAGAAAGGAGGAGCCAAAAGGAGGAACCATTTTGTGTGAACCAAAGGGGATGTGGAGAAGAGCTTATTTCCATTTTCTTTGTATCTGCTACACAAAAAAACTCCAACAAAACTGCATCTTCCTCAACTTTCTGTTTTCTAGACTAAGTAATCACAGTTCTTTAAACTTTGTCATATCGGTCAGGCTTTCTGTATCTTGATCATCTCTATTACTTTCCTTAGACTTGTTTACTTCAGTAATGTCCCAAACTTGACAAGTACTCTAGTCTTTACTGATGCTGAGTAGACCAGAAAAAAATCTTCAGGTTTATTACATTTGTACATCACTGTAGAGTATTGCAACACCATGATGCTACTGAGGGATGTTCAGTTTGTAATCTGTTGTTACTTTGAATCATTTACTTTTTTTTTTTTTTTTCCTCATTTATTAGTCCTACCTAACTGCAGAATTTTGCCTTTGTACTAATAGATGTGTAACCTATTTACTCAAAACCATTTATCAAGCCTTTTATAAATTCTAATCACATCCTTGTCTGGTTCTCACAAGCTTTTACAGCTACATGTTGCCTGCAAATTTAAGAAATATGTTTTCTATTCCTTTAGCCACATCATTAGTCAAAATACTGATTTATGTGCCATTCTATAGAATGCCACTTGGGAAACCCCTCTAGGATGAAGTGAATCATCAAAAATTGTTTTCTGGGTACAGTTATGCAGCCATCTAACAGTGATTTCATCTACACCACGGTTTCTCCAGCTATTTATATCATAAAGCTCTTATTGAAAATATCCAGTCTTTTTTGCTTTCCTATAATGCCTGTTACCCTATTGTACAGGCAAAACAGTCTGGGCTCCTGGTTGCTCATCCCCTTATTATACTTTTTTTTTTTTCTTTTTTTTTTTTTCCCCTATTTTAATACTAAGCACTATGTTTGTCCCTGTTTAAAAGTTCTGCTTAATGCTTCTGAGTTTGCTTCACTCCATGCTCTAAGTATCTGAGGGTGAATTTGATCAGCCGTAAATATTATGAAAACAACTAGCTAACTTAAATACTTGGAAGTCTATGTTTTCCTGTCACTGCAGTTTGATCTGTTAGATTTCTGATCACAGTTGAGCATCTTAGGTAAATTGGATCTAGTTTTATCAGATACCAGGAACATTTTAACAGCATGTTAAGCTCACTGGGGGTTCCAAACTTGTTTTAGAAGCTGCAAAAAATGCAGACATTTGCCTACTCTGAGATCCTGATGTCTGTGGCCAGATAGGTGCCAGTATCCAAGCTGGCTTCAGTTTAAAGCTGGCTCTGTTATGTCTGCACTACGTTGCAATCACATCAATGAGGGCAATGTAAACACATTAACTTACCCTGAAGATAGCAAAGATTGCTTACATAGAATACTTATTTAAAGAAGTAATGAAAATCTGTTTTAAATGGTTTAATAATGATAAAAATATTTTTATAGTACTAGTATGTATATCATGCTAGACCTTAAATGACAGAAGTTGCAAGATTTTTCTTCTAATAATTTAAGAACAAAAATGATTTTCAGATCTCAAAGTGAAAATTATTGCTCTTTAATTAGATTTTATCCACCTGTGATTACTGATAATACAGGCGACATATTCTTTATTACTATATTAACTGCTTTGCTCTTTGTTGTACTTGACAAACCCTGAGAATTTACTGGATTCAGTGAAGCATCCACTTATGGAGTGACTCTGCACAGTTACATAAGGGATTTCCTGGCAGGGAGAGGTTTAATGTTGCTGTATAAATTCTGGGTTGCCAGCATGAAAAACATACACAGATACTTTATACCACATATCCTCTTCGATACAAAAGGAAGAATATATCTGACTAGAATGATTTTGGTTGAAGTATGAATATTCTTAACCATTGGAGAGGTATCACAGTACTGAAGAGTTATAAAACTAAAATACTTAGCTCTGATGAATTATTTTTAAACTGCTGATCTCAAAGTAGTACTGTTATCCATGTTTGGTCTAGGTAGAACTAGAGACTGGGAAATGACTTTCATTTCATCACTAACTCTATAGGTTGTTAAGCAGCTACTGTTCAAGTTAAGACATTTTATGATCAGTGGTTCCAATAACATTCATCAGGGAGCTTTCAAGGAATAACTTAAGAATGTCTGTGGACTGTTAATGTTGTTTTTCATTAATTGTTACAGCACTGGGGAAGCAAATACCGTGCCAGAATTTTAAATGGGATGGCTTAGTAATTACAGGCCTTTCAGCCTGGTGCCAATCCCTGGCAAAATAATGGAAGACTGATATGGGGCATTATTAGTAAAGTAATAATCAGGAATAATGTAATTTATGGCAGTTCTCATTGGTTTATGGAAAGTATATCTTGTCATACTAACTCAATAGCTTTCTTATGATATATGAGGTTTGGTCGATGAATGTTGTAGTGCTGATGTAATGGACTTTCTTTGGACATTTGTCATGGTACCATACAACCTTTGATTAAGAAATGAGAATAATGCAAATTCAACTGGGCAACACATTAAAGGGACTTAAAATTGTTTGTCTGGTAGTCTTAATATGGAAAGTGGGGATCATTATCTAATGGGATCCCATAGGAATTGTTTGGCCATGCTCTGTTTCTCATTTGTTTTAATGACCTGAAAAATATATTAAAAAAATCATTAATGGTAAATTCATATAGAAGGTATAAGGTTTGGGACTTTGGAAATAAACATAACTTATGAAGTGATCCATGAGTCATATATGTTTCAGTAAAACTGAAAATAAACCCATGCATACAGATATGAACAAAAAATTTAGCTTACTTTTGCAGGATGAACAACTCTGTTTTGAGAAACAATGTCAGAAAAGTGTTTGGGAGATCATGGTGGATATAATGGGTTGAATGTAAGATTTCATTGTCACACAGTGGCCAAACACCTAAAGATGCAAAATGAGAAACTTCATGAAGTTATGGCACTTCAGTGTCAGTAGTGATGGGATTACCTCTTGAATATCTGAGTACATGTGAAGATTCAGATTCATCTTTCAAGAAGGAATAAAGAGTTGGTGAGGCCTCAGGGGATGGCTGATGGACAGATTGGACATTCTGTGCAGCAACATTTCCAAGCTCTTGAATCTGTTTAGCTTAAGTAAAAATGCTTTGTCCCAGTCTGTATCTATATTGGGTGCAGAATGTGAAAGTAGAAGACTTTTCAATATATTAATTATAAAAAGATAAAATGGTGGAAAGTTGTAAATTAGGCAACAGTAGAGTCTATGTGCACATTGTTATGATGAAGGTAATTAACCATAGACATTGCTTTTAAGTGATTGCTGTGGATTCCCTGTCTGGACTTTTAAAAATCAAGATGACCTGTTTTGTTTTGTTTTGTTTTGTTTTGTTTCCCCTCCCCTGAAAAATGTGTGTCTGTTTAGAGCTGGAATTGATTTAGTGTTCCTATGGTTGTGCTACATTAGAGGAACCAACTGATCACTGTAACTACTGTTTTTGTAATCTCTAAACTGCTTTACTAAGGGCTACATAGTGCAACACTGGCAGAAGTTAGGATGGTAACTGTTTTTACTGATTCCCAAGCTCTTCTGTTACCTAATACCACACAACTGCCTACAAAATAAGAGAAAGCCTGAGATTTCTTAAGCCCATGTTTCTTTAATACACTTGTATGTGTGTGTGAATCCTGCTTTCATGCTCAGTGTGGGGGGTTAAAGGAAGCTGCTTTTCCTACCTGTGTGACTTGCCCAGAAGCAGTTACAAAGCTGTATTTTCTGTTGTGCAAGTGCAGCAGCACTGAACCCCTACATGTGGCAAACCTGAATATCAAACCCTTTCTTCTGGATGGTTGATGTCACTCTGGGAGGGCTCTTCTGGGAAGCCAGGGCTAATCTCGCACATACATTCCTTATCAGATGGAGAATGTGCTTTTCTCACTGCCCTTAGAACCATCAAACCTTTTTTCATTACAGCTTTTGGCCTTCCTGTGCTGCACTGGCTGCCAAAGTCATTACTTTTTTTTTTTTTTTTTTTTTTTCTGCTGAGTGGGAAATTCATGTTTCCAATGCTGAATTTACATAATGAGTTCTCAGTTGCAACCTGTAAGAATTTTTTTATTAATGGTATTCCCTTTCCTTTCCTTTTTTTTTTTTTTTAAAAAAATTATTTTTTATTTTTATCTGAAATAATCCAAAGAATCTCATCTATGGGGATTAAAAATTACCCATCACACATCAGGAATTTTCTGCTGTTACATAGCAAATGTGTAATACCTCTGAAAAGGAAGCACATCCAGGAAAGATTTCTGGGACCTTAGTATGTGGGATCCTGAGCACACGTCTGTTTCTCCAGCTCAATAAGCCAAATCTTTATGTCCTTGCTCATGTGCCAGAATATGAGAGGTGCTCTTAAATTTTTCTGTCTAACTGGGCCAGGCCCTGAGTGATTCTGTGTCACTGTTTAAATCATTTGGTGTTCTTTGATACAGCATCATGTGCAGAGGCAGCACAACGATCTCTGGATTTTGCAGCGTTTCACAGGAAGCAAAGCAAGCATGCAGAGATGTATGTACACCACCTAGCTGATGAGAGGAGGGATCCCTGTTTGATTCCAGCATAGGCTGGTGGGGGAAGATGTGATAGACACCTGTCAAGGGAAATGTGTCAGGGTCACGAGCTGTGCGAATATACCAGCTCCAGCTCATCTTTTCTCCTGCTGTCATAGAAATGGCTGCACATGATTAATAGCAAGGAAGTCATTTTTAAATAGAACATGCACTGTGAGACTTGGCATGTAAGACTAGTCTACCATAAATAAATTCTGCTGAATCTTTCCTTTCAGCTTTTCTGTCATTCCCAAATTACCTGGGTCAACATGCAAAAGCGTGTTTGTAGCAGAGATGTTCATTTTGAGCCCAAGCCGGGCAAAAATGCATTTAATCTTAACTTTTCTTCCGTTATTAAAAAAAAATACATTTCTTAAAATTTTGGGATGTCTGAATTTTAACAGAGACAAAAAGTGATTGAGATCCCTATACAAAGGCAGAAAAAAAAATCTCACTATAGATTATAATGTTCTTTAAAGGCTGTGTGTCCTGTGATCATGATTATCTACAGCAATCATATGTTTAACGAACTGAGATAGGAAATTAATGATCAATTTGGTCTTATGCCTTTGTGGGAAATACCTCAGTTTTAACACCTGTGAAACAAGTGATTAAAGTGCATGGTTGGGCACCAAAGTCTGTTTTTTGACAAAATGATTCATTATAAGTTGGCTTCTAGATTGTCAGGCAAACCAAGTTTACTTTAGGGCTTTGTGCTGGTTTAACTAACTCCGTTCCCATTGCCAGAAACAGAATGGAAAACCACTGGATTCAGAAAGTGATTTTCAAGGCAAACACAGGTGATGCAACAGTACAAGTCCTGCAGAAAGCTGTGGGATTTGTGCTCAGAGATCTCTTGGTGCTTTTGCAAATCTCATCTGGAAAATGCAAAAGACTGTTCATTTTTATTTTTATTTTTTTCTCAGACCACTATATAAAAGTTATTCTGTGGAGTTGTGCAACTGAATAAAGCACAAAAATAAAGCTGGAAATACTTCAAAAGATCTTACTGCTAAACATTGCCACATTACAGATTTTCATTATCCCCTTTCTGTTCACTTTTCAGGTGAAATGTTCATTCCCTGTAATGACGTCTTTGCATCATTTTCAGAAAGAAGCACGTCCTCACTTTGTCAGGGAATATTATTTGGTCACGAAAACCCAGGACCTTGTCAAGGAACTTAGATCGTCTTATCTTGGTGTAGCACTGATTCTCTTTAAAATTGCCACTAACTCAGTCTCTCTACGTCTCTTTTCCCCGATGTAAAGTGGGGCAGAGGGGTGTGCGTGCCGTTAGCTGTCCATGTACAGGGCCAGTAGTGGCTGGTAAAGGCTGTTACTGACAGTTCACCTTAATGGGGATTTCAGATGCAGAAAGCAGCAAGAGCAGATGTGATTAGAAAAGAAGTAATGAATAACAGTCAAATATAAAACACCGAGTGTTATAAATACAAACACATCACTGTGCCACGCTTACTTTCATCATGATAGACAACCTTTCACTGCCACAATACATACACAGCAATGAAAGCTGCAAACTTCTGGAGCGGATCTTCAGCAGGGATAAATTCTGAAAGCTCCATGACAACAGAGTTGTGATAATTTATACCTGCCAAAGGCCTGCTCCTTCTTGAACAACTCCACTTCATTTGAGGTGGAATTCATCTCTTTGCAGAGGGGTATTTACCATTTCTGTTGCAAACCGAATAAATAAATCTCATGGTAAGGCTTGGAAGGCAAACAGGTCTTGTGCTTCACCTGCTGTGTTGTGGCAATGCTAAGATGAACTATTTGGCCTCCAAAGAATCACTAGCAGGAAAGGCTTTGCTAACTAACGTGAAAGATGGTTGGTATCCCTTGAGATGCTATAATTAAGACACAGCAGATGTTGAAACTTTTCTCCAGAAAGTACCAGTGATTAAGATATAAGCTGCAGTAGGCATATGCACGTGCTTGGATATGAAGGTGAATGTGGGTAGCGTGTGAAGTCCCTGTTTCCTGAGGCATGTGCTGATGCAGTGCGTACTGGTGGCTGGACGAGTTCACGACAAAATAACTTGGAAACTGTCTGGCTGATGAAGAACAAAAGCATTGCTCCTGTCTGGAGACTGGAGGGCATGTAAAGAATTTGTGCTGTGGCTAAAACAAAACAACAACAACAACAAACTCCTACTTGATAAGCCCCGGTTGGAGAACAACTCAATTTTCCTTTATTCACTTTATTTTTATCATGCATTACTCTGTAACCAGACCCATAGATGGAGACACTATAGAGAAAAATTTGGTCCCGTCTCTCTCACTCTCTACACTATTTTCCTTCTCTGACGTATGGAGTGATTTCCAGCCAAATCTGCATTATTGCTCGTCTGCCCTTTCTGTTTGCTAGGGGAACCTTGCTTAGTGCCTATCTGCTCCTTGTGCCACGCAGGGTGTCTCACTGTGGTGTGCTGTAAATCCTTCCAACAGCTGATGCCGGGGTGCTGATGTTCCAGCCTGGGTTCTTCTTCATAAATCAAAGCCAGTAAATTGCTGCTCAAGGACTGTTCATGCAAATGGTGGTTCAAAAACTGAGTCAAACTAGATTTAGAAAATGCACTCAGACTTTATAACATTGAAGACTTTGCTCCAGGGGTGGATAAAGAGACCTTAATGTGTTCAATTAAAACTTCACAATTCTTTTCATGATAACAGATTGTGCTATCACCCTACAAAATCTGTGAAGTGAGCTAACAGTAATCAAAATATCTCCTGTACCTCATCTCTCTCTTTTCACATTACTGGCATGTTGGTTCTGCTGTCTTATCTAAATTCCAATTTAAATAATTGCATTCTGCCCACCTTAATTCTAGCTCCTTCCCATGCACTCAGCACTCCCGTTGGCTGGCTCCCCTCCTTATCCTTTATTGTTGCTCCAACCTGTTGAGCAGTTGCTGTGAGCCGTCAAGCTATGAAGCTCTAGTCGTGATTCCTGTGTGTAATCTACATGTTAATTTTCACAGCACTTCCTTTGGACAAAAAGAAACATATGCGTTATTCCTTCCCAGTAGGGCTGTGTAATTTCAGATGTAAATGCGAAGAACTAAGGCCAGCGAAGCCAACAGTTTGGGGAGTAATATTGGCACCATACATTCTGTATGCTTTTCTGTGTGGTGGGTTGTGGTAAATAAAATAATAACAACAACAAAAAAACAGGTGTTCAGACATTAATAATAATAATAATAATTTAAAAGATGCCTTCAGTCCCTGGAAAGGGACCCCTGTAGTGTGAGCTACAATTCTGTAAAGATCTCACTCTCACAGCTAATTAGTGCAGCAAAAATGCTTTCCATTTCTGTAAGTTTTTTTTTTTTTTTTTTTTTTCCTAAGCACTGCAAAACATTTTGTAAGTGATAACGAATTTAGACTGCAACTATGATGATATGGGTTGTGGTCATCATCACCACTTGACAGAGGAATTCACTGAATCTCAGAGCAAAGTTAAATGTGATGGAGAACTCCGAAGTACTGACAACTCCGAGACTGAAGTCTTCTCTCCGAAATATAAGATCATTTGTCATTTCTGTAGAACAGTGTTCTCCAAATACAATTTGCAGTTTCCAGAGGGATTCAGAAAAGTGTTTATATGAGCACAGAAATATATAAACACCCTAGGTATGGCTGGAGCCTAGTTTCTTTAGGTCAGGGAAGTGAGTAATCACTTCCTGCAATCAGTAATTACAGCCAATTCTCAGTTGGCCGTCCTGGAGGAACTGAGCTGTTGTTAGAAATAAGAGGATTAGCTGTTTCCTGGTTACTGTAAACACATGAGCAGAGGTAGGTTGAATCTAGATTGTTACCTCCTGAGGCCTTTTCTTGTTCATTTGCTGTACTTAGATTAGCATAATGGTTTCTGATCTATAGCTATGTCTCCCAAGCTAGAGAGGGAAATGTTCCTGGTCTTGTCATGGCCATAAATACAAAGCCTGGCAGCAGAAATGCACCTGACCTTAAACCAAAGTTACTTTTCTTGGTTCAATTAGGAACCTAATAGAGGCTTAGCAGAGCTGAGTGTAGCTCTATTAAGCTACACTCTATCTACATCTGCTATGAAGAGACCATGAGGATCAGGACTGCTTATTTTAGAAAGAAGATGAATTCTTCTTTAGAAAGCAAGAAAGGACACAATTGCAGGATATCTAGCAATAAATGTTTTATAGAGAGAAGTTGGTAATTTTCCTTCTTCTTCATCCCAGTAACACTTGCATGTTTTATAAACTCTCCCTCTTTCTGCCTTTCTGAAGATAATCTTTGTAGCTTTCATCTGTATTGTCAGCATCAGAATGCTTCAGAAAGCCCAATACGTGCCAGATTGACTTGTTTGTGGCTCGTATTTAGCTTGAAATTTACCTTCTCTTTCAGATCTGAAGAAGGGCTCACATACCTGATCGCTTGTCTCCTTTTTCCAGCCATTCTGCTTGTTCTGTTAAAAAGCTAGCTGTGCTACCTTGAGATGATCATGGCTATTAGCAGTACATAACAGATTCACTTGTTTGGCTTTCTCAGTGTTGAAAAATTTGAGCCTGTTTTCTGAACTCTGCAAATGGTTTCATGTTTGTTGTGTTTTCTCAGCGGTGTAACATCTCTGAGAAGCTACAGAACTCGGGCTTATTGAAAGCCTGAAATGCTTACCCAAATGACAAGACAGTTCAGAAGCCTGGTGGTGGTTTAACTTCTGTTGTCACGGGATGAACTGTTCGTTAACCGGTGTAAAATGAGTGATGAGAAATCAAAGTTAAATTCCACATCTTCATGACTTTTCCAGGCATTTCATTGGCATGCCAGAGAATAGCAAAAAAGGTTGTTGACTGGTGTTTAATGACATGTCTCCAGCACCAAGATGTGGATTGAATGAACTAGTTGCATTACAGATCTATAAGTGTGCAGAAGTAATGGCATGGAAGTAATGGAAAGACAACAGATTAGGAGGTAACGGTAATAAATGAGACCTTGGTGTTGTCTTTGGTTTATTTGGTCAGCAGTGGGCTAGGATGGGCTGTTAACATTTCTACTGGTTGTTCAGTGTTGTAACATTCAAGAGGGTTTTAAAGCAGGATTCAACATCATTTTGATCATAAATTGCAAGATTTTCTGGGCAGGGACCTGGAACGTTTGCTGTTTTGTGAAGAATGAGGAACACATGGCACCTTGTAAATAATAAATGATCAAAAGAAAGCATGAGGAACCCTGCTGTAAAAAGAGAGCAAGAAAAGCATTAAGAAATATCAACAGCAGGACAAGGATTACCTAACAAGAGCTGTAATTCATTATTCAGCATTCAGTTTTTCACTTTTAACCGCTAAAGAAGGACTGCTACAAAATTAGTTTTTATAAAACGTAAAAATATGGTAAGAACTCTCAGGATCTGGCAAGAGCTAGAAACACTTAGAAAAAAAAATGGAATGGGAAAAAGAAAACTGACAAAGGAAAGTACAGTTTGAAGAAAAGAAGGAAGTTAAAAGTCCTGTCTACTTATATAGTCTGTCAGTGAAATTAATGAATTTCTGAGGGATGTGAAAGTGTTTGTGCTCTGTGGTGATCTTGTGCATAACAGTGTGTCACTGTCACAAAACTTTTCTCTTTTTACTCTCACCTTAATGAAAGGCATTTCACTGATCCAATGCATTCAGTAAACACTTTTCCACAGAGTTAAGACATTGTCTTGAGCTCTTGTTAGTGAAAATTTCTGTCAAGATTTTAGGGTTTGGTGATTCTAAGGTTGCATGGGGATGAGAAGTTCTTCATAAGTTTAGTTCATATGTTTTTGATAAATCTTGTTTGTAATTATGCTTTCTATTATTTTACAAACTAGGAAATGGTTTATAAAATACTGTCTGACAGGTCAGTCTTATGTCAGAGCAGAATCATGAGACATTTGTAGAGGTTAAAGATATATTCAAAATGAAAAAATGAAAGCATACAGTTCTGAAATTCCAAATGAAAATTAAAACCATTCTTATGTTTTGGGGATTTCTTCTCTTTTTTTTTTTTTTTTTTTTTCTCCTCAAAGACTGAAGTCCCCATGAAACTGGCATTTTTTTTTTTTTTTTACAACTTCAAAATGAAATTCAGAGGCTTCACTTTGACATTTTCAGATTTTTCCTGCAAATATTTAATACAAAGTTAAGGACAAGCCTGATTCTGCCAGGGCACACCAAACTTCGAGTAGTCACACTAACCCCTTTGTTCTTATCATGCTGCTGTATAATACCATAGATAATAAATATTTTCAAGATCAGATTATAGTAGTTTCATGAGAAAAAATAGATATTTGGATAATGTCTTCACTATAGTAAACCCAGCTTGTTCTTCCAAGCCCAGCCCTGAGCTCCAGCCTATGAATGGTCCCAGGAGGCATGGAGCTGCTGAGACACAGCTGTGGTAGGCTTTCTTGTGTCACTCCTGTGTCTCCACTGCTTATTTTTCTGTATTTTAGAAAAATAACAGACCAGCTCTTAATGGTATGAATTTGGCTGCCTACTCCATCAGTAACATCTAATCTATCTGTCTTAGTTATCTCAAATGATCTCCACATGCATCCTTTTATTTACCATTTTCTGCAACAGAAAGGAACTTTTAGCAGTGCACATTTTATTATTCTGCTACATCCAGCTGGCACTTCGTATATCTGTCTTCAAAGGCTGGTGACACATGTGTTCCATGTATAGCAGGATGTCATCTCTGGATGTATATATATCTATATATACATGCACGGAAAAAGAGGAAAGAAAGGGTAAAGAAATGAAGACAAAGAGTGATTGACACTGGAAACAATTACTTTTTGTGTGTGTGTGTGTGTGACAAAACCTTAGCGCATTATTTTCAGGCAAATCTACCCTCTAAGTTTTGACGTGGATATGTCAGCAGCATTTCCCATAATGGTTTGGTACTTTCAAAGTGTTCCACACCGTAGGTACCCCATAGCTTCTGACAGTTTTGGAAGCATGCGTAGTGATGCTCTTTTATTCCTGTAGATGTTCCCTGGGCAAGTTTTCCAAAACAGCTATAAGAATGTTGCAAACAAATCCACTGTATTATTTTTCCTCATACAAGACCATGCTAATGATATAGAACTGCTTTGTTCCATTCAAAATACTTTCAGGTAATGGCTTTACTCATAATGACAGGCAACTGCAATGATCCAGCAATAATTTTCAGCACTGTAAAATTTTTGCAACAATTAGCAGGAGTCTGCAGAACTCTTCGCTGAGGATTAGAATGAGAAAGAGCAGAGCTGGCTAATGGAGCAATGCGTGCAAAGTAATAAGGAGGTCATCTACCTATAGAGGAATAGACAGCGGTGTTCCACATTCCTTTAGCAGAGCAGCATTGTAGAGAGGAGCCAGGTATTTTTCCATCAGCTCGTCTTCAATATTTCAGGACAAAATTTGTCCTTCGGTTCTTAGTGTCCTTGAAATGTTTGACGATGGGAGACATCCAGAGATTTCACTGTCTCCCACCTGAAGTGGGGGACGCTCAGCTCCTTGAATGTGCAATAGCCTTGGCAGCTGTTGCCTTCTGACAGGAGGGTGCTTGAGAACACTTTTCTGGAGTATAAGATGGCAACTGTTAGAGATGAGCAGTGTCATAGGGTGAGACAGGGCTGTAACGTGATGTGATTGATTTGCAGACCAGTTCTCACTGTTTTTTATTTTTTTTTTAACCATATAACACAGAGCCAGGCTACTGATCTTCTCAGTATTGGGAAAGCTGTCAGCAGAAACCCTAAAAGCTTAAATAGAAGGTAGCCTCAGACTGCAGGAGGCTTGCAGGGAGATGTCTGCATGTGAACCACAGAACGCTTAATTAGAAAAAAGCACTCTGGCAACCATTTCAGTCATAGACAGGCTTGCTGTTGGTGCCTTACAGCCCCAGAGCTGTTACCCAAAATAGTGATATGCGTGTTCCAGGCAGAAAGTACAACAGAGTTTGGTGGGGAGGTGTGGGGCTGTCTTGTTCCTCTGCTTCTCTGTTTCTGTTCTGCAAGGAGGATGAGTCCCGGTAGGTGCACAGCTCAGAGGCCAAGTCCTCAGCTCGCCATGGTAAGGTGATAATAGGCCTGCTAAGGAAATGAGTAATAAAAATTAGGAAAAAAAGCAGATTAATTAAAATTGATACATTACTTTGATACAGTTTGAGCTGAAAGACCAAAAATGAATTATGTGGGAGCTTACAAAGGTTCTTATATTTCTTATTTTACATCTTTCGTACAGCAAAGGGACATAGAAATCAGATATGAAGTAGATGCTAAATTAATGAAGATTAAAGCCAGTCCTTTTCAGTTGATCTGGTTTTGCATCACATAGAACAGCAAATCTTTCTTTTGGGGTTTCTCCTGAAGTCAGGCAGGGGAAGGGAAATCAGATGTGTCTCCAAGGTTTCTTTTTCCTCTGAGAAGTATAAATGTGTAGAGGTGCTTTCTAAAAGCAAGTACTAGAAGGTGTTTGTGCACGTAGGGTAGAACAGGTTTAGTTAACTTAGACTAAAGTTGCAGAAGGGTGATTGCAGTTAATGGAAAGATCCTGCTCTGTGATATGATAAATGCAAAACCAAATCTAAGTGCTAGGCTATTATTTCCAGCAAGTAGAAATAAGTATTTATCTTAAGTAAGAAATAATTCACTACCCAAACTCAAGAGTTCCATAAACATTAGGAGCTGCAAGGCAATTTTGAACAATGAGAAAAGAGTTCAACTGTGAAAGCCAGGAAAAAGTGATGAACCAGAGTGAAAAAGCAGGATCAGGTAAAGAAACACAAGAGCACAGCTGAAATGTGATCATAAGTAAATATTGGTAAAAGTATAATGATGCTAAACTAAACAGAATCTGGGCAGAGACTACATCTGGATCATATCAGTATGAAAATTCCAGTAGGCTTCATAGTCCTTTGCTCTCTGAAGAATATGACTAAAGCATTACTAAAGCATTAATGAAGGTGCTAAATAATCAGGCTCCCATGTCCAAGTCTATTTTCTAACCTGCCTCAGTGTTTACTTTTTCCTGTAGAAGCTCACAAATTTAAACCAGCTCATGTCATGAGCAAGGCACTTAAGCAAGTGCAAATATAATTGTTTTCAATATTTATCCAGTACTGTGACTCTGAAAATGCTTTAGCAAAGGGGCCAAGGAACGTTGCAAGGAATAGTTATGGAATAACTTGATCTAGGCAAGTCCCCCCGTAATCAGCTCTGTTAGAGATAGGTGGATGCCCTGAGATTTATGGGTTTATAGAATTAGCTTTTCAAGCCAGGAGGCATGAGAAGTCTGACATCCTGCTTAGCACAAGCTAGAGAACTTCCTTTAATAATTCCTGCAAGAAGCCTACAACTGTTTAAATATAAACAGATGTGATTAAAGCCAGAGGGTTGTTATTTGAAAATGACAGGAAGAAGCCAACTGCAGTTTTTGATTTACAGGATTACTGTGAGCCACCAGTCTGATGCAGTCATGAAACAAAGCAAATAACAACCCAAGATGTATGTTAGACAAGAAATTTCCAGTAGAACTATGAAATAAATTTTCATTGTCATTTTATAAGGCAGTAGTGAAAATTAATTTTGCAAATTGTGATTAATTCTCATCACTCATATTATTTTTTAAAAAAGGAAAAAAAAAAATACTTCAAGGCAACAGGGATCTTTGTATTTAAGGGGAGACCAAAGGAATAAAGCTTGTAAAGAAGACAAAGTTAACTATTGCTGTGGTTATAACAAGCTGCCCTGGAGTGCTGTTCATCTCAGTGTTGCAGTATTAAAGCACCATGCAAGAGCTGCCCTGTACTAAACTCAGTGGTGTTGCCAGCCAAGCCATAAAACCTGGCTTGTTCAGAAAGGTGAGCTACCTCCAGGTGTATGTTGCGAGTATATTTTCTAGTTTATAATGGATATGTATGTCGCTGGGTATAATTTGCGTTCTCTTCTAAATTTCTGATTTGCCTTTATTTAAAGCAATCAGTCCTTAAATAAGTGCAATTTCTTTGTTATTTTTTCACCTGAGTGAATGTGCACAACTAGCTCCACACATAGACTTCAGAACGTGCAGTAGCTGTACATCAGGAGAGTCAGCCCTGGCAGGACTTTAACACTGCTCAATACTCAGTAGCAACTTTTTGTGACAAAAAAGAACAAGGTATTTGTGTGGGTTTGAGGACTTTTAAAAAGCCTAAATTTGCCTGAATACAGACAAAGCTTGAAAACCTGTAGCAAACCTCTTCAACTACCCAGTCCTTTGCTTTCTTGTCAGTTAAATGGCATTAAAAATTGAGACATTTTCTGTCTCCAGTGGGTCTTCACTTATATTCAGAACTAGACAGGTTCTGAACACTCCCCAATTATTAATGTTTTCAAGAGAAGGAATAAATGCCAAGTATTATTAATTTAACTTCTCTACAGTATTTTTAGACCTTATTTTTCATAATTCTGAATCAGAATTGCTTTTCATATAGAAAAGCTACGCAGGAGACAGAAGTAATGACATACTGCAAGCACATACCTTCTTAATGTATGCAAATTATTATGGGTTTAGAAATTGCACAGGGCAACTGCAATCTTACAAAAACCTGTAAATTAAAATGAAAGAAAATTACTTTAAAACTGCCTTGTTCCTTTTGCATTTATCCTTCTACCAGACAAGAAAATATAGTAAAAAGAAACTCAGGGAAGCGTGAGGCATCAGAGGAACTTCTTATGATAACAAGTGATGTAACTGCTTATGAGATGCTATTTCTGAAAAAATCAATGAATAGCGACAATACTTTTTAAGAAGACTGCAGAACTTAACATTAAGTTTTCTTATCTTCCTAAGGACCAAATCCTGGCTCTTGGTAAAAATCACCGAGAGTTTCGTCGATGTATTTAATGAGAGCATGATCAAACCTCAAGAGCCTAATTTGAAAATATATTAGGTTTTTGAGCATCGCTAGGAACAAGTTCAAATTAACTGCATCACACCACAGAATCAACATCTGTACTTGCATTTGTCTCTGTGCCTGTGCATGCTGTGTGTATAGAGGAACATTTGATTCTGTACAAAGTCATGTTTTCAAGGAGTACAAATGCAAAGAGATAACATCTTGAACAGCAAGAGGAACTAGTTAGGCAGTCAGCTAAGCTCTCTGTAAGCTCTCTGTTGTTGTTTTTAGCAGGCAGATGTGCTACCATGCTATTTATTTATTTTTAACAACAATATATATATATATATTTAGAAGCCATGCTTTTGATGTGATACATTATGAATTTATGGAAGGACAAATCCTGAATGTCTGTATTCTGTTCCTTTGGCTTCTCTATTTCTCCATGGATAAAATAATGTGAAATACTATCAAATTCAAAGAACTAACTTCATATAGTTCTGTGTATAAAAATATAAACTAATTGCTTTGTATTCTTTGCTCTTTGAATTCCTCTTTGATGGGAAACCTCACCGGGCCTGGACACGGCTGGGCTTGACAGGCTGGCAACTCCTTGACTGCAGAGGCATTGGTGCATGACTGTTCTTCGTGGAGCCTTTTTAATTCCCGTGAGCCGATAAGGACATTACAAGCCAGTGCTATACAGTGCTCAGAATCAAGCCAAGAATCGCTTTTCTTCCAGTGGATCGCAAGCAGCTAATCACGGAAGCAATTGTCAATGATGTCTAGGTATTTAATCTCGATATCACGCCTGTCACCTCTTCTACGTTTAGATAGCATTTCCTGTTCTCATAGCCCCTGACGCCTTTCAGCAAGTCATAGCTGCTATCGCCCCCATGGCCAGGTGACTGGTAATACAACGTCGGTGCTGTACTTTTCCTCTCCGACCTTGGAATTTCAGCCCTGGGATTGGATTGTGTAAGGCAGGGATTCTTTTCACTCTGATCTTTCTTTAACTTACAGAACAATTCTTTCTTCTACTTGTTTTTCTTTTACTGTTTACTGAGTTTACAGTATCCTACTAGTTATCTTCTACAAATTTCTCCTGTGCTTTTTATAATAATATTTTCACTTAAATTGAGTCTTGCTAGTCCTAGTAACTTTCTGTTACCCATTTCTGGAGTGTTTTTACCTCACCCTGGAAAACAGAGCAACCCAAACCATGTACTCTTTTGTTCCAACTTTCTACCTTAGTTTAAAAATTTACTGTTATCAGTTGCCAGATTCCCATAATATTTACGTGAAGCCAAAGTCATCCTGTGTAAACCCTTTCACTGACTCTGAAATGTCCTTCACACCATTTTCTCATTTATACAGGGAGATTTTGCTCCCAGGATTTTCTCCACACATGAGCTACTGGGAGCCTTTCAGGGAATCCTACAGTAGAGATTCTTTATCTTCAGTTTCCTGCCTAATACCCTTCAGTTTTGCCATTTTCACCTATTACTCTTCCTTACAAAATTATCATCCAAAGGACCATGATCCTCACAGCATCTCCAGCATTTAATCCTATCCTGATACCTGCTGAGCTGCCACACCTCAGCCCTGGGAAGTTTCCAGGGAGCACTCTTTAAGCTGGGTCCAGTCACAGTTCAGTAACATGAGCCTAATGAACATATCTAATTGTTTATGTAAAGCAACTTCTTCTTAAAAAAAAAATCTTAAAATGAAAAATCAGTTCAAGTGAGCTGTGTAGCACTGATCTTCCTAAGAAGTGAATGATGAGCTGATGGTATTCTAGCCTAAGGTATGTGGTGACTCTTGGAGCAGTACATTATGCACTTTTATTAAGATTAAAAATACTGAACTTTGAGAATGAATTGGGAAAAAAACTTTCAGTGAAGACAATGTTGCTCGCAGCCATGGAGCAATACAGGTATTTCTTTGTGTGAATTGCTGTAGAGCCAAGGCTTCTACCTCAAGTTCACTTCACTCGTGCCTGTGTTATATAAGCAAGATCCTATTTTAAAGAGCCCAGAATGTATCAATATGCAGTACGACAGAGGAGGAATACAGAATGATTAAGGAGGGATCATTATTTTGTAAACAAGCTGTAAGTATCATTAAAGCCTTTGCTGCAATTAAAAGGTTATTTTGCTTATAGGAAGGATTCTGTTACACAAGGAGAAACCACTTAGTGTTTTGGCTCTGTTTGTCGGTCTGAATTTCCTCTGCTACTGGATCTACATAGAACTAATTGCAATATGAGTGGATTTTTCATGCTTTCACGCTGTTCACAGCTATTCGAGGATCTCTGTGGAAAAGTATGTGCTGCAGTTTCGGGGTCTAGGAAAAAAGACTGCTCCTGCCATCTTGGCTCAAGGACCACAGAATGGGCATGGATCTATGCAGCTGGTTTGTTTCCATGCATGAAAATGCAATTCAAAACCTTCTCTATTTTATGAAGCTTCCTTTGTCCTTGGAGGTGCTTTTTGTTATTTGTAACTCCCTCCTGGGGAGTGTCCCACCTGCATTTCCATATAGCTAACCGCGTACCCTGAAGCAAAGACAGCTGTCCAAGAAAGGATGGGGATGTTAAGAGATGCCAAATAGCTCCAAGATTTCCAATATTTTATCTAAATGAGGAAATCCCACAGATTTTCAGGATTTATTTCTTTCACCAGAATAACATCGAAAACCTCTTGTGCCTTTCTGAAGCTAAATTTCAGCATATTTAAGTATGGCTAAGCTGCTGTAGCCAGTAGAGGTGCACGTGAAGGCACACAGTGTGCATTACCACTAAAGACAGGTTGCATTACAGGCTGGCTAGAGACCCAGATATATACAATAACTGTTTACCCATGTACAATATGCTTGTTTCTAGTAGCTTAGTAACCAACGGAAATCGGAGATCACAAACTGTCACTGCGAAAGAGCAGAGAGTAATTTAAATCCACCTGAGGCTGGTTCACGGGGACTATGTGCTTCTGCTCCTTAAGCAATGTCATACCAGCGCACTAGGCTGAAATGCCACCTTCCTGCTCACGGCAGGGGGAATTAATTTGGTGAGCGGCAATGAGAAGTCGCTCTTACATACGTGAGTCTTCAGTGTGCGCTTTTCTCTTTTTCTTTTTTTTCTTTTTTCTTTTTTTTTTTTTTAACTTGTGGTTTATTTTGTATCTGTGGACAAAGTTAAGATTTGTTCTGCCTGAGTTTCAAAAGCAGGGCAATAATACCAGCACAAAGCATCAGGCCGAGGCAGGAAATTGAAGGGCTGTTCCCAGCTCCGCACCGGTGTGGTGCTGTGTGATCCTGCAGAAGGCAATCAGCACTGGCTATGACGGAGTGCATTCACCTGGAACAGTGATCCTAACTCCCGAGAAAGTCTGGGCTAGTACAGGCATTGGAGTTTAGAGCATGATTAATTTCACCCTAAAATAGATGTCTGAATCATACTTATTTCTCACAGTAATAAATGGGTAATTTAGCTTAACTAGTCTAAAGATATTTACAGTGATGTGAGAGCTGTATCAGCTCACACGATGTATATGACATTCATACAGCACATATGATCGGTGTCAGAGCACGGGGCTCATCTGCTGAGCTCACACATTCTGAATCTGACATCTGTACCTGCGGCAGTCTGCATTCAGCAGCACTGCGCGTGGCAAAATTGCTGCAGATTTTTAACAGTATTTATGAATATCTGGGGACTGTTGTTAGGAAACACCTAGCTCTGATCTCAGCACTGCATTCAATAATAAACAGCACATATTGGGCATGGTTAGGCTGCAACGGGAAGGAAAAAGCAGCTCTGACTCGCTCAGGGTCGCTCCTTCATGCTGCTGTTCCTGCCAAAGGCATCGAGTTACCAAAGCAAAACTCAGACAGGTCTTGGATTTCTGGTCCTCAGTTTGTCTTGTTCACATGGGGATGATTTTACTTACCTATATCAATGAGTAGCTGGAACGTTGAATGAAGACTGTAAGGTGTTGTCCAAGGGCAGTTGATTGCCATACCTAACACGTGTGTTATAGTTCACTTTATGGCTGCAGTTCAGTTCAGCAGCTGTGTGTGTGTTTTTGCGGTTTAGTTTGTGATTATTTATTTATTTCATATGAAAGAGTGAGCAGCAACTTCTAAAGTAAATGAGAAGCTCCAACTTTAAGCTTCTGGTGTACCTCAGTTGCTGGCAGATTACAGAGATGACACAGGGTAGGAAGACACATGGAGTGGTTGTTTCAGCCTGCTGAGGCCGTACTGCTGCCCAAAGCATAACCACAGCCTCACAGCCAGGTCTGGGGAAAAAAATAAAAAGAGAGAGAGAGAGAGGAGGGGAGAGAGAGAGAGAGACTCGTTTTGGGAGTGTAAGTGAGAAACGGAGCTCTGAAAAATCTTTTCATTAGAAGAAAATATCTTCTATGGGTTGAGCTCTTTAAAGGCAACTTGGGAGCTCTTAACACTTATTTTCAATTTGCACTCATGGAAATTAGGTGCCTGGGTGTTTAGGGCAGCTTTCATTGTCTCCACGATAAACCTAATCCATACACTTAGTCACTTTATCTTGCTCTCCTGTTGCTTTGCATTAGTGAAACACGTTGTGGGGAAGAGCCTCCTGAAAACAGCGCTTTGCAATGACCATCAGTTAACATCAGTTTTATTCGTCACATCATTTAGTCTTATCCAAGTCATTTGTAGAGGGGGTGCCTGCTATCAGCTGTTTAGCTCAACAACCTTTAGTGCTCTCCTGGCACTGTGTGCCAAGAGGTACTGGGCTGTCAAAGCCAATATATGCCTCATTACACATCATGAGAAATAAAAAATAATAATATTGCAGTGGGAAAATTGAACTACAGAGATGAAGCGAAGGCAAATTCTGGGCAATCTTGATACTATTGCTTATGATTTAAGGGTTAATAGCGAAGTTGTTGTCCTTCTGAGATACCCCAGGCAAGAACAGGACATATTTGTAAGAGGTGTTAGAAGACAGTCTTAATTGTTTAGAATTTAAGACAGATTGAAGAAAATGGGGGAAAAAGAAGTGTTGAAATGAAGTACAAATTTTAAGGTAGGTGTCCAAGATCAGACAGGAGTTTTCAAAAGGAAGAGGAACATTGTAGTCTGGATTTCCTGCTGCCTGGCCAGTGCTGCAACAGACTTCTGTAATATTTTTTATTGTCGTTATAGAACTGGTTACTTTGTTTTACTGAGACTTAATTGTCAGACACTTAGGAAGGCCCCAGTCACTTTTATCGATGCACAATAGATGGAACTGATCACCAAGTTTGCATAGTTACACTTTGCACTCATTTTGTCTCATTATAAATGGCTGAAGAAGATTTATGGCAAGAGAGAATAACAAATCAGATGTTTCCATTATTGAATATGGTTGCATTGTGAAAACAACTTCCAAACTGATTAGCAAATGAGTGCAACGTGATTGGTAATCCTTTATGAGTGACTGTGATTTAACAGTGCAGCTCTCAGACTGCTGGCATCCCCAGTTGCTCTGGAGGAAACTGATTTAAAAAATAGGAACTCTGATTCAAGGCTCAAGTCTGTCCCACAGCATCCTCTGCTCTGATTGCAAGTCTTGTACCAGTGGAATCCTCCATGGCACAGCTTTTCCCATGAGGAAAGTTAGGAAAGTTTCCACAGTCTCATCATTTCCCAAATTTGTAGGGACTTCACCAGTTGTGTGGCACATGAATATTCAGGTCTCTTCCCCGATGTGTCAGAATATGCAATGAATAATTTATGGCTTTAGAATGAAGTCCTTTCAGCTTTGGAAATGTGTGCATCAACACTGACTTCTCTATTTCCTGGTACTGAAACTGGATCCGAAATATTCTTTGTTCTAAATTCCCAGCTTAACCGAGGAGGCCAGAACACCAAAGTATACAAGCATTTGGTGATGTTATAGCAGCGAAAGTTAAAGGGAATTTAATACTGTGTGTAAATTGTTACCTGCAAAAACAGAATCCTTCCTCTGCTTGTTCTCTGCAGCAAAGGGTGGCAAAGCTGCAATTTATCCAGCATGCAGAAACCTGGCTCTGAAGCACATTGTGCTGCACGTGAAACGCTGCTGCTTTCCAGCTGAAATTCCAGCATTTGGTTCTCTGATCATCAGTGAGCTGGACTGGTTTATGACAGCTTTTTTTTTTTTTTTTTTTTTTTTAATAACTTACATTTATTTCTAGGAACATGTTTCTCTGTTTAATACGTAGAAATTCCTGTCTCAAGACTAGTCAGTGCCAATTTTTGAAGAAGGCTTTTAAAATGTGAGGCATTTGTATCTGTGAAAATAGATTGGTGCCGTTCTTTATGACTGAGCATTAATTATAACAGGCAGTTGCAAGACTGGGATTGTAGGTGCTGCTCAGATTAGTCTTGGCCTTGCATGTTGCTCCTAGAGACTACGTGGGTTGTAGCACATTACAGTCTTCATTTGATTTTGAATTTCGTGAAGTTTAATTTCAAATAATCTGTGATAGACTCATTTACAAGGAAAAACAGTTTTTAGGAGAGCAGTAGAAGAATGGCCAAGGATTTTATAAGTTTCCTTCCCTTATTATTTGTAAAATAATCATTTTTTTCTGTGATTTCCAGTATACATAAATTACCTTAGGACTGTGGACCTCTTTCCTTGGGTGGTTAGCCCACCAGCACTTTCAGTTGCAATCTTGGATTTAACAGCACAATCCTTTATTTTCTGTTCATAGAGAAACCTGCTCTAGGATCACAGTTCTGTTCGGAAACTAGCAAACAATGGAAGCATCTTGACATGCTGGTGAATGTTTGTTTTGCTGAAGCCCTGAGCACTGTTGTCAGGTGATTCAAAGGGAGTCTATTTTCATTTTAAAAAGAAGTAAGTTGAATAATTATCAAGTCAGCATGATACTGTTCAAAATGCTGGCAGTATGAACACTGCAACCTGAAGGCTTAGAACCCACAAGTTAATTGATTAACATTATAACAGGGATTTATTTAGCTTGATATTGTTGGGCTCTGACTCAGTTTATATGGTTACGGATTTCTGAACTGGCTCTGCAGTAACTGCAGATCCCATACAGGGCCCGACTCTACGTGGGTCAGACCGTGGAAGCAGGGATCAGTGCAGTGGTGGCCAGGCCACCCCCTCTGCATTGCACATGCGGAAATCAGCCTTAATGAAGCTTCACGCAGGGAGCATGTCCAATGCCAGAAATAAAGAGAAAAGCCGCACACAGGTGAGGACACGCGAGGCTGTTTACAGGCAGGCTGCTCCCCTGGGTGTGTTACAGAAGCCAGGAGAGACCATGAGGCAGCTGGAGCCTTCAGGAGGGATTTCGGTTGGTGTTGCTGGACTTGTCTCCTCGAGCATGGGGCAGCAGTGGCAAGCAGTCCCAGGCTGCTGGCTGTGGCTCTTGGAGGAGGGGCAGCTCTAGCTGTATGAGGCCAGACACTGCTGTGGAAACTCAGTGTTGAACCTGATTGAACTCTCTGGCATCCCTGCCCTTCTCCTCAGTCCCACTGAGCAGCTTATTCATATGGAGAAACCAGGGAGGGCCAGGCAGATGTGCCTCAGCCGCACGTCTTGGCTTGGGCAGAACAGAGGAAGTCGCGGGGGGGGGGGGGGGGAGATACAAAGTCTTGGAGGTTTTGGAATACTTTTCCCAGAACTGAGAAAGGAGCACAAGATGTGTGTGGGAAAGCTCTAACACATCTCCAAATGGAGATGTTCAGAGAATCACAGCAGTTTCCTTTGGATTTACCCACAAAATCTGGATTGGCTTTCTGTTTTCTGCTGTGTGTGTATTCTATTTTTATCTTTCTGCTCTTGCTTTAGGAACTTCTTTCTACTACATCCTCCCCTCTCCCTCTGATTCTCCTTAGGTTCATTTCTGTTTTGAAGTGCTAAATTAGGACAAAAGTCTTATAGAATAATATATTTTTATGAAACTGCTGCAAGCATGAGGGGCTTGATGCTCTGCACAAGGAGAAGAAACAAACACTTCGGTGATGAGGAGAAAACCAGTATTTAACCTCTGACATGGTGAAAGTATTCCACTTTGACCTGTGTATTATCCAACCTGAAGCCCTACAAAAACATAAAGGAAACACGAGATAAATGAGAATTCTCTCATTAGTGTTTGCAAATTGATCATTAGCTCCCCAGTTGAGATCACCTGTATTTAATTCTCTGGAATAACACACATCTGACAAAGAAAAAAAAATGACAGCAAATGCATTGAGACTTGAGAACAGCTGCCCAGATCATTTTTCTCCATATGGTTAAACAAAATTGTCTTGCTGCACTACCTATAGGATCATTCTGAGGCAGGTGCTGCCTATCTAACAGAGAAGGGAGAGGAAAAAGAAACCTTTATTGCATGCCTAAATATTCACTTCTATTTTGTGCATCGAATGAGGTAATTTGGCTTAAAAACTCTGTAAACGAGAGGTCACACCCAATGAGGAGACGTTTCCCCATGTGAGTTTTTCTGTAGGCTGGAGATCAGTTTGCCAGTTCTCAGCTGCGTGTTTTTGGGGAGGAGCAGAAGTGCCATCTTTTGCAACCCATAACATTTACAGCAACTGCACTTGTCTGCTTTGAGGCTGTGGGAGGTGTGCTGCTGGCAATGGTAAGCAGCAGCAGCAGGGGCTGAAGGCATCCATGAGAGGGTGGGCAAAGCTGGCGTGTGGCACTCTGCTTCAAGCCAGCTTCTACCAGCAGGGAAAGGCTCTTCTGCATCGGGCTCTGACCCCAGGAGGCAGTGCCCTTCCCTACTAACGCTCTTGGATGATGCTCAGGTAGAGAAGGACTTCTACCCTCAAGACTGCCTCTCTTTCCAGAAGGATATGTGCTTTGTAGATATTTTATTAACTGGTATTGAACCTAATGGTCTGGGCTCTGTCATTGTCAAAGCAAATGCATTTTTAGACAAAGTTGTTTACTTAAATCCTTATAATATTGACTGTATCTGAATGAAAATGGCAACATTTCTAAATGAGTAATCTATCTGCAGGATTTTACTTCCAAATTCCAATATCTTTGATAGAGTGGCATTTTTTTCTGAAACAATGATAATAGAGACAAGTGATCTGTGTAGTCTGAACCTCATACACCACTGCTTCCAACCAGCAGTGCCATCCTTCCCCAAGGATGGATTTTTATACTGAAATTATGCAGACTATCTAATTTCACTACCTTACTTCAGTTCAACTAGTATAGCTAGATATTCCTAGAAGTCTTTTGCAACACACCACAAGTTTCAATGCAATTGACATAATCAGTGGAAAATATCGCTCTTCAGAATTCAGGAATAACTGCCTTTGTAACAAAGAATGTGTTGTTAGCATTTAATGTTTCCAGCAATAATATAAACTAGATTGCAGCCAGTCCTCTTATTTCACATAAAAAGACTGATTATTTCCCTTATGTCTCCTACAGACGTATATTTCATTACAAACCTGTGGATTTGTCTGCAGCCAATGATTAAAATTTTGCTTATTTTTGTTTGTTGATGCAACTGAATGAAGTTGTTCCAGGTTCTGCTGGTGTAGCTGAAAGCAGAGTATATCTGTCAGACTTGTTGGTCCTCTGCAAGCCTCCTTGTTCTAGCAGGAAATAAGAGCGCGATGAAGATAAAGGTGCAATGGAGACAAAGAAGTCTGTCAGTCAAATTAATGATAGGTGCCATCCATGCTTGAGAACCAAATCTAAAGCACTTTGCATTGCTGATCTCTTTAATTATGGCAGTTAGACAGATGGAAAGATCATTGTGCAGGTTTTATTTAAGAGGTTCATGCCATTGTAGCTTTTTCTGCCAAGGGTAATCAGTTGCATTAAGGAATTTGCCAGAAAGAACAAATCTGTCTTATTTACAGTTAGCTAAGTTCTAATTATTTCTCCTAAATGGGCAGTCAGATAATAATGTGTAAACACAAAGCAAGGATAGAACTGCAATTACTACACAGCGAATGGCTTTCCCCAAGCTCTGTAATATTTTCAAGCCTTACCAGGTCCCGCAACAAAACCACTCAAACTGGGCGGACCTCAAACCTGTCAAAATTTTTAATCAGCCATTTCTCCCTGGTGTGCAAAGAAGCAGTGAGTTCCTTCTCCATGCTGGTGACTACGTCAAGGACCTTGTATCATGGGAAATGGAATGAAAATGCACAGATCTGCTTCTAACGAGCATGAGAACAAAATCCAGAGTTTCTTCAGCTCTTGCTAGGATTCAGATCCCAAAGCACAAGCGAAATGTAATTAATATCAGGAAAGAAATTTCTGGTTAAAGAAAGCTGGCTAAACCACCTTGTGTACTTAGTGTGCCAAGCTCTTAATGCAGTTTTGTCAAAAATATTACATTAGAAGATTGCAGAAAGCTGCACACTTGAAAAAGTGACCTCAGTTGTAACAAGGGGTTTCTGCTAAAGCCTGGCCTCAGAGGATTGCACCTGTGGCAGCCCGTGCTGCGGTCACCAAACGAGGGTGTGCCATCTGTCTTTTCTGGATTTCACATGAATGGAATGAAAAGTGTCTGTCGCTAATCTTTAGCAGTGGGTTTTAGTACTAGGAGATTAAATTAAAAGCAGGAGCAGCTCTGAGGTCGTGCAGCGACCAGAGGGCAGGAGGAAGAGGATGGGAGGCTGCTCATTGTAGGAGGGGTGGGACAGCTGCCGGCGGTGTGCCTCCAGCAGCCACTCAGTAGCGATGTGCTTACACATGGAGCCCAGAAGCTGCTTGTAGTGCTCCCCAGCTTTCAAGCACTTCGCTGCTGTCCTCACCAAAAGCAAATCAGATTTTAAATGCCTTTCTGGTGCAGTGCAGTTTCCATCATGAAGGTTCTTGAAAGTAACCTTCTTGTCGATCTTGGAACTGAGAAAAAGTGTCAGTTGTGTGCATTTAAATTCATGTCAGAAGAGGTGGAAAGGAGGCAGAAAGTAAAACCTTATTAATATCAGTACAATCATTTATACTGTAATAATGACATAAACAAAACTCTTCAGAGGATTTAGGGCAGTTATCTGGAAGAACATTTCTGTCATCTACCTTTGATGAGAGCTTCAAGGCACATAATAAATGAGCAGATGAAACTTCCTGGAGAAAGTCATGTTTTCAAACATGTCGAAATAACATCTTCAGTTCCTGATAGCAGTGTGCTAAAAGCAAAAGGCAGTTCATTAATAATAGAGAAGGTACTTCCAGATTAATAGGTCTGGCTACAAAAATCTTAAACGTTTCTCTTGAGGATTGCCAATCAGTAAATTAAACTGGCTTCATTTCCAGTGAATTAACATCAAACTAATTTCCAAAACAGTGAAGACTAAAAATAAAAACCAGAAGAATGTGATTCCTCGTACTCCAACTTTGTTTCTTGCAAGTTCTGTCCCCAAGTGTTTTTGCAAATTAAATAGAGTGGTTGAATAGTTAGAGACACAGAGAAAGAAAGCTAGAACAGATAATTGAAGGAGAATAAATGAAATGAATTTGATAAAGTCATGACTGTACACAACATTGAAGTATGATTTGAAAGTAATCCTGAATTAGGGACAAAGGAAAGATGTCTTATGTGCCATGAGAGAGGAGAAATGAGCCTCTTGTCAGTAATAGCCAGATTTGTTAAGTCAAAATGTCCCAGCTAGGTAATGCAGAATGCGATGTCCCAGTGATCTTAGTCAAGCTGTACAAAGTATTTCCTGTAGCTTTAGGCAGTCTCTCAGACATGCTCCAGGTAAGAATAGCCAGAGGACAGCCCAGGAACAGCCTAAAACCTACCCTCATTTCCTCCCCATTAAGCTCTGAGACGCTGAGCAGTTTAAATTTATCAAGCTGAGAAAGGATTCAGGGAAGGCCAGGCCAGTGGAGTGTTTCAGGAGGGGATGTTTTAATCACCACCTGGAGGGCTCTAACATGCTTCTTGCCAGAGGCGTTTATTCCAAAAACTAGTGAATATTTAGAAGGTGGTATTTACAAGAGATGAAGAGATGCCACGGTTTGAGCCATTGCTGCTTTAAAAATTTATCAGATTCAGGCTGGAGCAGCCCGTGAACTAATTACTTTGGGAATGGAATTGTAAAAATGAACAGGAAGTTAATTATGGAGACAGGCAGTCACATTCAGAAGGGTCGGAATAGGAAAGGGACCATGTGAAAATGCACATCTTTTGGGGATGAATGCTCAACTAAGAAAATCAGATTATTCTTGGGCCAACGCCATTCTTTAAGAACATTAGGAACTTGATGATTGCAAGAGGACTACCCTTGCACTTAAAATCAGATATGTGGCCAGGTACCTTCCTGAATCAGGTCTTGTAGAAATTTGGTGCAGTCAGACGATCGTTAGACTTCAGCTGGTAAAGCAAAAGTTGTTTGGTGGAATTAACTGCACTGAAAGAAGGTGAAAGGTTTTCAGAAAAATGTTCCGAAGGACAGCATTGTTTAGCTGTCATTACAACGTTTGATCCTGAGCCTTTTCTTCCTGTTCCAGCAAATATTTCATCAGAGGTAAAGGTTGTGGCTGCTCTAAAAGAAGAGCAGAATGAAGCTTTCTGTTTGAGCTGATCGTGAGAGAGACTGTGAGAGAAAACGTTTCCTATATGACTTCTTAGCTCTGTCTCCATGCAACAGATATTTTTCTCCTGCTTTGGAAATTGCTATCCACATAATGGATCATGTTCTTATCTTAGTTCTGCTTTTGTGATTCCAAACTCATCCTTCTGAAGTCACAGGGGTCATTCAGATATGTATCGACAAAAGCATATTTTTAATTTATATGCACACACATAAAAAAAAAAAAAAAAAAGATACATTGAGTACAATCCTTGCTCCAATAAATTACAGAGAATTTTTCCAATACTTTTAATAGGATCAGGATCGTATGTTACTTCTGTTGAACTGTAGGGAATACCCAGATGATTCACAGTGTGGAAATGAAAGCCAAACACTTTATCCATGTCGGGACTAAGAAAATGTGCTCTCCCCACTAAAAATGATTGCCTATTCTATTGATAACTCTAGTTTAGTACAGAAACCCTTGTTTTATTTCAATATATGAGATGCGTTTATTTGCAGTTTGGGTTCATGTAAGGTTGCTCTAAGCCCCTGGGCATCCCTGTGAATGATTGCATTCATTAACATAGGTGCTAGATATTTCCTGGAAGCGACTTTTGCAAGAAAGATTAACCAGCAAGAAAGAGTTTTGTTATTTCCCCTTTTACGAACTTCTGCTTTATGAACAAGGCATATTAGATATTCCTAAAAAAAATACAGAAAATCTTCTCCTTACAATACCATCAATTAATTCAATTCAATTAAAACGCTGATTTATGCTCTGAAAATTGGTCATTTCTCATTTAGCTACAGAATGCTTCACTTTCCACTTCAGATAGGGAAGAAGTAGTTCACAGTAAATATTATCTCCTCTTTAAACTTTTTTACTGATAGCATGCCTTGAATGCTAGGAATATTGTGTAATCCATTTTCAAGCTGAAATCTATCTTGTAGTCATATCTGTACAATGTAGACCATAGAAATATTAAGCTCAGTGAAAGATTATGTGGCATATAAAGTACAAGAGCCTTTTTACGGTTGACTTTGCATTTGCATCAGCCAAAACTTCATTAACTATCTTAAAGTCTCGGGTACGTTGCTGATGAAAAGCTAATGAAATGAATGAAATTTGAAGAAAGATATGATTATTTTATATAAGTTTTAATATGTCATTTTCCTGTAGAGTTTAAAATTTAGGAAAAAAAAATAATCTGAGTCTGAGCTGTGAAATAGTCCTTCCCTTTATCGTCTAAATTTTTTTTCATATAGTTAGTAAGAAGCAGGGATCCAAACCCTAAAATGATTGATTTTGTTGGAATCCAAGTCATGCCTGCCTCTTTGATCCCTAACAATCTTCCCCCCCAGCTTTTTTTTTTCTTTTTCTCCAGAATGTTCTTATCTTCATTTTGTTTGCTTATTAAAATCCCTGCTTAAGGCAGGGAGTGCTGTTTGGCACCACTGTGTACTAACCCAACCTCCTCCCATTCTGTCGGCGGCAATCTGAGATGCTGAGCGAGGGACTGAAATTATGACATTACAAAGGAGCAGATCATTCTGAGTAGCTGTTCCCCTTCTCTGAGGTTCCTCTAATCTTTTTTCTTTGGAAGGGGTTTGCCTCTCTTCTGCTTTTTATCAGGAAATTCTCAAAGTTAAATTCTAGAGATGGGATGCGAAATACAGCACACACAGACTGAAGTCTTGCCTGGGTAATTTATGCTTTAATTTTTCCAGCTATGCATTTCAATCCTGAAATATATGTTTCTGTGTTCTAACAAATACATGTAAATACAGAGATGGATTTGAATGCAGGGAAGAGATATGAATTGTGAGATATAGTACTGAGTGGCATTGTCAGTGGTATATCATCAGGGTTTTGCTCAGGAGCTGACAACAACTTTTGATGTCTTTATCACTGGTGTCATAATATGGCTTCGTATTTGGAAAAAAAAAAAAAAAAAAAAAGGTAAAAATGGATGGAACAAACTTGTCTGACCTTTCTAGGAGGTCTGACAAAGAATACATACTGGTCTCTGCTGAGATGGCAGCAAAGAGTGGAAGAAGGCAAAGCCCATCTTTCCTGCCTTTGTGCATTCACACAAAGACCAATGACACCCCCAAGGCTCTGGGACGCGTGTCTTTGAAGCAGTCGCTCTCATGTCATGGTGGTGCTGGGCCGAATGTGGGACAAGAAGATGTCTCACTGGTCAATGAGGGGTGCACACCCTGATCGGAAAACCATGGGAAATGTATATTGCGGGCTGTTACTGCTGCCCATGGTGGTCCAGTATGGGAAGCTGCAGTGCAGAAGATGGACCAGTGGATTGAGAGGAGGATTTATATATATATGCATGTACGTATATGGTAGCTCAGTCTGTTCAGGCAATTATTAGGAAGTAAATATCTGCAAATGCAGAAACTGAATGCAGATTTCACGTAGTCTGTAATTAGTCTGACAGTAACTGCCTGAGATCCAAACTGCTGCAGGTCGAGCCCAGCACCCTCTCTATTGCCTGTTTTTCTTCTCTAAATCACAGTGGGTTTAGATTTACATGCTGATGAGTAAGATGACTGAAAAGTTCATTAACTTATAGGAACAGCAAAGCACACCAGATTGTTTAACTCGATTAATCAGAAGTAACTCTCACAACAGATTGAAGAGTATTAGAACAAAAAAGGGTGTCCTCCCTGCATGTGTCTTCCTGCACTGCAGCATGCAGATGGTCATCTCTAAATCTCAAATCTTAAACTGTCAGAAAAAAAAAAAAAAATGTCTTAAGAAATCCCACGTTTACCAGTGACTGCCATGAGCGCATGGCAGCTGCCAAGGTCGAGCCCACGGGAGCAGCAGCTGTTCCCAAGCCCTGGATGAGGGAGCGAAGAGCTGAGCGGCAGCCCTCCCCAGCGCTGCACTCTGGACTTGACAGCATTTTCCAAAAGTTGTTTTATGCAACAACCAAGTTTTTCTGTATTTCTGAAACAATCAGGCTCACCCAGCTGAATTCTTCTCTTACTCTCTTCCTTCCCCTTCCCTCAGCTCTCGGAATGCAAAATCAGCTCCAAAGAGCGAAAGCAGACCCCACAGGAGATAGCTGGGTATCTTCCCTTTCTTTCAGACTTCCACTAAAAGCCCACAGCAATTATAAAAACATGATCTCTCTTTAGTTATGGGCATGTATCAAAGGACTTTATCAGTAACTGCAGCCTGTGCACGTCGGTGAATTTTGTAATGTTCCACATGTAAGGACGCTGAGTGTGGAGACTTAATGTTTTCATCAAAAGGATGGGGGCATCCTGCGCGCTGAGAGCACTTAGCTCTTCTGTGCCTCGGTCAGGATCTGTGAGGACATTCCACAAAAGAAGGAGGGATATATAGCAGGGAAAAGGCCTCGTGCTATTTAGATGTGACAATTCAGACACACTGAAGCGAGGCCTCATTTCTCTTCTTGTCCAGCATTTGTGACAGTGGCTCTGAACGGGAGTTCCTACAATCTGATGCTGAAACACTTTGCTGGGGAAATAGGAGCTGTAATCTCTGTTTAAATTCAGTATTAGGGCTGCATGCCCTTGGTTGCTCTTCTGGCGGTTGTTGAGGCTTAGTTGATTGATTTCTCAGCTGGTGAGCAGGCATCTGTAGAGAAGACATTGATCTCTGCAAAGCTGGTCACATTATGTGCTAGCACAGTAAGCTGCTTAATTCAGGTTTTCAGAGGTACCTGTGAATGAAACTGGGGGCTCTCTCACTCCAGTCCCCCGCTAGCAGTTATGCTGTACAGAGGGTGAACTTCTCACCGCTTTTTATTTCCAAGATGTTGACATATGTTGGAAAATCAGGCATTATAATCTGGCCTTTTGATTTTTAGCTTCGATTTCTATGCTGCTCCTCCTTTTTTTTCCCCCTTCTCTCCCCCCACCTTCCCCACTAACGACAGTGTGTGAACGCCTGTGGATGGTAATCATATAACTGCTGCCTTCCCTTCCTCTCTCCAAACCTTTTCCAAACCAGCATTAACATGTTATAATGATTATCCTCTCATCCCATTTGTTGAGTGGGGCCTTCAAGGTGTGTGTGTGAGACCTGTCTTGGCTTGGTGCAGGGATTTTCTTGTTTTCTGTGTATTCCTGCTACAGGAGGCAACGTTAGACCAATACGTCATCCTTATGAGCAGAGAGGACTGGGGGTGATTAGTGCCCTGACACTGATACACCATACTTTTACGGGCAGGTGTACTCATGAAGTAATTCACCTAATTTCAGTCTCTTTGTTGTGATATGTGTCTGCGGTCAGTGACCGTCGGAGTGGGGAAGAAATGAAACCCCTTTGGAATGAAGCTGCATTTTCTTTGAATTTATCACCGCGAACTGCTTTCAAAAGAAAGCCGAGGAGAGGGGAGATACAGCTGCATATGATGACAAAGGAAATCAGATTTGTTTAAACACAGCTGGAAACAGTGCTGGAGATGACAGAGCTTTGAAATATTTTTTATAGTTAAAGGCAGTAGCTGCGTAAGAACTTCCAAAACAAATTAAATCTCCTCTCAGGCTGACAAGCTTTGTGCACTAACTTCGGGGACCTTTGGCCATGTCTGCATACTGATGCTGCTGTTAACTGCCGGTGTTGCTGCCTTACATTGCTTGTGATGTAAAAAATATTGTTCTTCACTAGTCTGATAAGATAATGATCCTGCTTGTCCTCAGTGTTCCTTTCCTAACCAGCCATAGCACATTCATCTCTTTGGATTGGTATTTCTGCTTTTTGGTTTTCCTCATGGATCTTCATAGTCCTGATCTTATGATGGGTATTAACAGGTAGCCTATGGTGTAGCTCCCTTGCACTGAAAAGGACAGAGACCCCTGTTCTTATGGGGGATGAAATTTTCCTTTTGACTACCATGATAATTTTCTCTGTACTCATCACGGCAGTGTTCTGCCTTGCTGAAAAAAAGAAAAAAGTTCAAAGTTTGATTGCTTTTTATTTAAATTGCAAATACTGATTGTCAAAAATTGCAGTTAACTTTGTAGCTGGCTGGGAAATGCAAAGGTAGATTTGCATATTTTATTTTAAATCTCAAAGTGTTGAAATTCCAGATAAATTTATATGCAAATAAATAACCAGTCCTCTGTATGCTCCTGTGTAAGGAGTGCATGGAAGTATCTCCTGCCCCACAGTGCCTGCGCTTGGAGAAGGACTGCCAGGGCCCACCTACTGCTTTTATAATCTCTGCTTCTGGCAAAGTGGATGCAGCTCAGCAAATGGAGGAGGATTTGTGTGACTATGTGGTCATTTCTGCACCATGTGCTAAGGAGCTCATTCCTCACTGAGAAATACTGATGTGGAAGAGTAAAACCCCATTAGTGCTGCCAGTAAATTTTTTATCGATTTATTTAGAATTACCACTGACACGCCATTTGGATGACAGTAGAAGCAACCTAGCTTGATGATCCAGTGATGCGCTGGAATCGCTGGATTCCTGCTTTCTGGTGCCACCTGTGACACTAAGACAAAGCATACTTTTGGTCAGATACCTTGGTTTCCTTTCTCTCGGTTGACCAGTTTGTGAGTGACAAAGTTTTCCCATTTACCCTGCTGGAGACTTGATGCAAAGGGAAATCAGGACATGAGGAGGAGGCAAGGAGCCTCGCTGCTTGTACTGAAATGTATTGCAGATGAGGCTAGACGGTAATGCGTTACCTGAAAGGCTTTTATTCCTTGCTACCTTAGAGACAGTTAAGCTTTAACACATGCATAGCTGATCTTGACAGCATGTCTGTATCTATTAACTATCATTTACACTGCGGGTTGACTGAGGGGTGCTCTATGCAGGGGAGTGCAATTTTGTTGCCAGAGCATTGATCAAAAGGATTTTCTTTTAATGCAAACAGACAAGCTACAGAGTATGTATGAATGTAAAATGGAGAACTCAAGCACAGAAGGACTTCTCTTCTATTAGAAGATGAATTTATTTCATTAAAAAGGTGGTGAAGGATGTTTGAATTCCACTTTGCACAGCTTCCAGTGAGACTCCACAGGACCCAGGCACCTCTAACGTGTGTGGGAGCTGGGTACATCGCTGCATCATTAAAAACAAAATTGGCATTTGACATTGAATTATTTGACTACAGTGACAAGCCATTAAGCTCCTGTCCTGCAGAGAATCACTTGCATTTTTTTCTCCCCCAAACACGGGGTGTTACGGCCCTTTAAAGGGAAAGGGGGATTTTTGCAGTCCTGGTACTAGAGCTGGTTCTAGGGAGAGCTGGGCTTGTCTGCTGTCTCTGCCATAACCTGTGTATGATTTATGCAAACCACTTACATCCCCTGTGCTTCAGCTGTCTATAAAATTTATTACAAAATGAGAACAGTACGAACCCTCTTTTGTGTCTGGGGGAAGTGGCTGTTTCCGTGTGTTTGAACAGATCTAACCCAGTAGGGGCCCAGGTTTGTGTGATGCCTACAATGAAAAAAATGCAGTAATGGTAATAAAATGCAAATTTCCATAATCTGCTTGATGATGTTTCCTGAAGAAAACATTACTTTATCTGAGAAAGTTGTTTGTAATTGGATGTAATTGCCTGCAAGGACTACTAGCTCACATGCTTTCTAGAACTGATATGTATTAAAAGCTGAACTGCTTCTTCTGCTCCTCAGGGTGAGAGCATTTCAGTGCTTAATTACTCATCCTAAAGAATATACGTTCGTCTGCACTAGAGTCACAGACTCTACTGCCGCTGTAGTCATGAGACAGGTGTACAAGGATGCAGCCTGTGCCAGCAGTGACTTGTCACAGCACAGCCACAGGGCTGCAACGATTTGGGAAATGATGTGGTCCTTAAAGCAGCAAGGAGGTGCTGACGTTATGTGACTTACACAACTGATAGCTCCTCCCCAGCCCCGTTTATTGGGCTTGTGAGACTGGCTACTTATGTGTTTCAGCAAGTGCTTGCAAACAGTGTAGCTGCATGGGAGCCACACACCCTCTGAACTTGTCTCATCTCCTCCTGAGCAGGGAGAAGTAGCCAAGGGAGCACTCTGCAAACAGAGCAGCACAGCTTCCAGTGCGAGAACAAATCTGTTCAGATCAATATTGCATCACACAGAGTGGGCATGGCTTTGGAAAACCAGCAGAGTCTCTCCGTATCATTTAACAAAATAGCACTCTTGCTATTTAAAAACACCAGTTTTGGTCCAGAAAAAGTTTCAAACTTTTCTTTTTTTTTTTTTTTTTTTCTTTTTTTCCCAACAACAGAAAAAAATTCTGCCTAAAGTTTCCATTGCCTATGTATAAGAACAGGATGTGGTAGTTCCCTCTAATATCCATCCCTCAGCTGAGGCTGCTGGATAGTGTCAGTGGGTAAGATGAGGACATCAGTTGACTGAGAACTGGATGGCAGCCATGAGCTCACATCACATACGCCATCAGACAGCTTTGAAATTTGGCACGCTGTCAAGTCAGGACGTAGTTGATCTTACACTCTGTGCCATACCACACTACCCTGCCCTGAGCTACTGAGATTCAGTTTTAAAAAACTTTATGGGTAACTATCCCTGTTGATTCTTTGGTGCTGATCCTCTACTACCTTGTCACTAATATTAAAGTGATATTTTGAATACTTAATTGCAATTTAACTTAATGTTGCTTATAAATCTGAGACATGTTTTTCTGTTTTCCAGATGCCTCCCAAATAGCTGATGGAAGTTACCTTCATAGATACCTTTCTGAAATTCCGGTTTAAAAGGCAGAAACCATGACAGAGAAATTGGCTTATCCATCGGAACTCCGAGTGGTAAGAGGCTTCACTTCTTTTAATGGTTTTGTTATGCTGGAAAATCAAGTCCTTAAATCAGACCACCTCCTTCGTATCAAAATTAGACTGATTTCAGTACAACTTAGTAAAGAACATCTGTGGCTATACCCAGTATGTCATTAGAGTGTATCAACCAAATGAAGGGACTGTACGTGGTATTTAATTTGAGAGATGCCTGTGGTGCAGTTATATTTTTTCCTAATGATACATATAATAAAGAAAAAGTATGTGATAGTTTCAAGTACGTGATGCACTTAACTCCTCTTTATGCCATAGCATCTGTAAAGCCCACAGAAATTATTCTGCGGAGGGTAGAGAGCTTCTCGAATTTGTGTTACCTGTGTATCTGAGTATTTCTTCATTGGAAATATTTGAATCTATTCTAAAAATAAAAGTACTTGAATCTGGGCTGGTTCAAGTCCTTCATTAAGACCCAGTAGTGAATAATTTTACATCTCTTTTTTTCTGAAGTACAGATGTCTTACTGGAGCTGCTGAGGTATTGCGAAAACTTTAATCTCTCTTCTCTTGTGAGAAATGTAGCAGAGGAGAGTATCATGGGTTGATTGTGATTATTTAATCCCTTCCAACAGTTCGTTAAAATGGGCATTTTCACTCATACCTAGTAATTTCTGAAGGGTACCATCAGAGAATGCTCTTTAACATTTCGTGGTTGGGGACGTAATCTGAAACCCAGGGCACACAAGCACTTGCATTGACCAAAGTCTTGGGACATCTGTCAATGTTTTCAGAGGCAACAAAGGAGAAGCAGTCAGAGAATTTATGGACAGCCTATTACAGCATTAAAGGAATACACAAAACTTCAAAGTTTTGTGGGCTGTAGTAAACATAATGTCTCACATACTTTGTGGGCTTAGATGAAGACGAAAAATGGGTGTTCTGGTGTCTCTGAAAGATTACTGCAAATGGTCCTCCCAGCTGGGAAAGATGGGAATGCAGGGAGAAATATGTTTAACTGTTCTCACTTTAAAGGGATACTGGAATTAAATGGTCTGGGTTGAAATTTGGAGACAATTTCTGGCAAGAGTACTGAAGCCAGTTTATAAACTTGAGGTCAAGGAGCTTTGGCTACATGTTACATATGAGTGAGTGGAAAATATGATATTGTAATGTGTCAAACCAGGTGGAGTAGGTAATATGCATCTCTAAACTGATGGGTCTGTCAGTGGCTTGGAAAAGATAGATGGCGTTTTCGGAAGTTCAGTTTAAAGTCCAACAACAATTGAAACTAAGCAGTATAGAACAAGAGGGGATAATCATGTTATAAACCATGCTACTGAAAGTTCACTGGGAACACTGGGAACTGGACCATAAAATGACTGAAAATAGGCACCATATTCTTTCAGCTGCAGATATCAGTAGCTACTGAACCCTTCCTAGGCAGAGAACATTGTCAGGAGCCTGTGATTAAAATCAATTACTGCCTAGGCAGCTTACCATCTGGAGGGGGGAAAGCTTTCACTCTCTCTAAGCTTGTGCATCTAATTTTTAGTTGTGAAAAACTCAGCCAATCCACTGTGTTCAGTAACTCAGCCACTTCTGTAGGTTTCTGTTTACAAAGATAAAACTAGAGATAATTATCTCATTTATCATTAATGTATTAATCTAGATTTTAAACTAATTAGTTTTAGGAGCTGTAGAGAAATTTCAGGGAAAAATATCTCTGTGCTATCTGTGTTGTCAGTCTGAAGGTAGAGTCATATTTTCAGGGTTCTGATAGTTCGGTCCTTAAAATTTAGAAGGTGCCGTGCATAGAGAAAACTGTGTGAGGAAAAAATAAAGGTGGGGGTGAACAAATAACTGATTATGGTTAGATATCAAGTGGGAAAACCCTCGCCCCAGTGCACTAAGGGCTTCCAAATCAGCCACTGTCCCGTTGAGATCCCAGTTTTCCAAAGCAGAAGTTGCCATAGTTCTATTGACTGAACAGAATTCAGTCAAATACGCACTATATTTTTCAAATATATTCTGATATGTGGTACAAGCTTGATCTTTTACATTCTTCTGAAGTACCATGAAATTGTCTTAATTTTGGTAGCTGGTTCCATATTTTTTAAAAGCCTTTTTGATGAAGAATGAGCAACTTGGCACTGATGATTTTGTAAAATCTTTCACTTAAAACACTCGCCACACTTTATTTTCTATACATCATAAGCAGAACTGTATCACACATTTACGTCATCCTGATGAATCGCTTTAAAATAGTCCCCAGTATGATTTCCAAAAAAGGTGTTTTCAAATATATATACATATATTTTTTAATGTAACTGTCTTCTTAAGTCTGGATAGAGAACTCATATAATACCTTTTATTTATAGTCTACACTGACTTCTTTCTGAATTGAATTCAGATAAATTAAACTAGCTTTATTACTGGTAACCACAATGCTTGCTAATTGCATAATAAATTACACAGATTTTCTGAACTGGAGAGTACCACTTCCCAGTGTCTGAATGGTCAGGCTGCTAAGTGTGTGTTTGTTCATAGAAATGCTGCATTTAAATCACAGTCCTAAATTCAGTCTCTAAGTGGCTTTTGTGAGTGATTTGGAGCTGGTAGCTGATGTCCTCAAGAGCTGTATCTGTTCACGATGTTTAAGTCATCCACCATGGCATAGACAGATTTCAGTTGACTTAACATGAAACCATAGGACTGCGGGCTGAATAGGCACCTCTTTGTTTTCAAGATTTAAATTTTAAAGTCAGCGGATGCTTTCTAGTTCCTGCCACCTTCCGGTCTATCAGGAATGAAACCTGTAAGGCAGAGCTGCTTAGCCTTTCTTCCAGAAGACTGAGGGTCAGGTAGTTCATCTCTTTCCTAGTGGCTTTGTGGCTAAACTGTCTGCGGAATAAAATACCCTACTTTTTTTTTTTATTTTTTTACTTTTTTTTTTTTTTTCCTCTACTTCTCAAAGGCACCAGGGGACTTAGGACCACATTCCCAAATAGAAAATTTTAAGACTTCTGTCTGAAGTTTGAATTCAAGTCCATCTCTGCTGGTCTTTGAAGTTCTGTACTAGGGAAGCTGCAGGTGAATTGTCACCAGCAAAAGTAGTCCCTGGGCAGTATTCCCGAGCCCAGTGCTCACTGACATGGATTTTATTCATTGAGGGAGCTGAGAAGCAAGCAGGGTTATGGTGAGTAGAAAGGAATGGTTCAAATGAACAGAGAAGTGCTTTGTCATGTAAGAGCTGTACTCAGCCATGAGCCTGTAAGCTTCTCTTCCACGTAAGTGACTAAGGAACAGTAGGGAGCCCCATTACTTCCCTGTATGTGGGCTACTTTATCTTCATAAATGCGAAAGGGGCCAATACCAGATTGCTATTCTCCTGCTAGGAAGGAAGGCAAGAGGTGGGCAAGCAAGCATGTGAAAAATACTGAGTCTTGAGGTTATTTTTCATCCTATGTAGATTTATTTGCCTGTGTTTCTGTATTTGTTCAACAGAGCCAAAGGGGGAAAAAAAGAAAAGATAAAAAAGGAAAAAAAGGAAAAAAAAAAAAAAAAAAAAAAAAAGCAAGCTGCTAGGGAAAGAACCAAAACTGTTTTCCACTAAAAGTAGGAGGTAGCTTGGATTAATGAGATCATAATTTGATTCTTCATTTGTTCCAGTTGTGTTGTGCGAACCTGTTAGTACTTATTGTACTGACCTGTTAGTGAACAGGCTGATGTGCTAATCGGAGTAACTTTATGGGCAGTAGTTTCAGCTTAGAGTCTGCACAGGCATCTGTGATGAAAATGCAGAGATTGCCTTGCAGCAATTGCTCTTGAAAAATATTTCCAATTTTTGTTACCGGGAGCAAACAAGTTTTTATGCACTAATGGTGTAATATGAACTAGTGTGAGTTATGAGCACCTCTCAAGAAAAAAGCAGATCCTGAAAGCACTATATTTTAATAAACACACTTTCCTTGCACTGTCAAAATGAATGCCCACAGGTTTTATATTTTTATTGCACATTCTCTACCAGCAGAGAGAATATCAGCATTCTGCCCAATTCGGCTTTAGCAAGGCCATCACTTCCTAACTTGTTATATTCCATTGTATCCTATATTAATAAATGCTAGTAATAAGAAAAATGGCCATCGAATGAACAAACTGCTTATAAACCTCAGGAAATTTTCAATTAAAACATTTAATCTTGAAGACGCACAACCATCTAACTTTCAACAGATACAGACGTGAGAAATACTGGTTTAATATTTTAAAATTCTCTTATCTCTTCTTGAGTTGTTACTTGTTTTTTGTGGTTACAAAGGCTTTTCCTCATGAAAAAAAGATTGGAGCTTTCAGTCAGGAAAAGCTATTTTCAATGTAAAGGACAGCAGTGAAATAAAAGGAAAGAAAAAAGCAAGTTGGCTCTGGGGAGATGATGGCACAGTTCTAGTCAATAGGTCAGCCTTTTGTGGCTGTTAATCAGATATATTTATGTTACTGACCAAATGACACAGCCCCATAAATTTGTGTGTGTGTGCCTGATATGCTGGTAATGATGGTGCAGTGGCAGATAAATGAGTTGGGCTCCATTCTGAATCCCCAGGATCAAATATGAAATAATCCACCTGGATTATTAACACATCTTTGGAGTTAATGATATAGAGGGTTGGATTTTTTTTTTTTTTTAATTTTTTTAATAGAAAATGCATTCAGTCTCTCGGATACCAAATATGCTACATGTTAAGAGTGGCAGTGGTCTACCGTATAACAAAGATCTTTGGTCAGTGTGAATTCAGTGTGAATTTCAGGTAATAAAGCTGAGCATTGCAATTTGGTGTGACACATTTCAGGCTGGGAGCACAACCACATAAAGGTGTCCAGGTTATTAAGACCAAGTTTGACTGCTAAAGCAGCAGTATTGCCTTAAGCCTTGTTCTCCTTGCACCATCTTAGCCCAAGAGTTTCTGTCACAGGCTTACCCTTTGGGAGCTGACTTAGTGCACCTTCAGTGCACTACGTTTCATAAATTAATGTTTTTTTTGTATATTAGTTTCATTGTTTGCATTCATCACAGTAACAAGCAGCAGAAGCCTGTGTTATATTCGTGAAACATGAAATCATCCAGCATGACTGAAATGGGATCTTCACGTGCTCCCAGTAAGACTTCAGCCTTGCTTCACAGACATATTCCTAAAGTTCATTCAATCTCCTGAGCAAACAAGGAGACAAAGGCAGCTGAACATTTTCTTAAGTGTCAGTAAAACGTAAAGTCTTTATGTAGTTTCAGGTTGAAGCGTTGATTGGATTCAGCTTTGAGGGTTTGGGGTTGAGTTCAGCTTGACACTCAAGGGGCAGCAGGAATATCTATAACCTGTGTGATTTGTAACAGAAGATAAATTTACACATATGAACTTTTTAGTTTTAGTCAAAAGCACATAATACATGCTAATATAATGAAATAAAAGTATTTGCATCCTAAATTCTTTATGTTCACTTTAGTGTAACAGGTCTAACACTGAAATACTCATTATTCTGTAACATATTTCAAAGTGAATATTATTTGTAGCCTTAGCTTAGTGAATTTATTCTGTTCTGTGCCAGGGCATGTAGCGTATCTCCTGCCCTTGGTTTTTGGTGAGTAACACCAACTGAAGGATCCAAATAATCCATTTGGATCAGATAGCTTGAGGCAGATAATAGCTGCCATGCTCGGGAATGGCTAATAAGGGCTGTGGCAATGGCTGTTTCTGTCTTCTCGACGTGTTCCTTTAGCTGCATCAGCTCAAGCTATCGCAATTCACAGGACACCCAAGAAAGGTGAAGTGTCACTTTAGAAATGGAGCGTTGGCTTGGTAACTTAATTTTAAGACAGAGAGATTTTTTAAGCTTTCCTTACAAAAGCCAATTGGGGTGTAGATGAATTTCACTACTTATCTAGGAGCTTGAGGCCACTGTGGATGACTTCTATGTTTAAACTGCCCTAGTCAGCACAGTAGCAGGTCGCTGCTGTTGCAAACTGGGCAATTATCTGTTTCCACAAGCAAGAAATACTCTATACCTTGCAGATCTGTCTAATTTGATTAGGAAAGCTGGAGTGAAGGCATTTTACCTTTCTTTACCTGGGGGCTAGGTGCTTCTAAGTGTCCTTTCTCCTTAAAACTTCTTTCATTTCAGCCTCCTGATTTCTCCATGTTTCAGCTCAAGCACTGCCCCCCTCTCCCTTCTGCCTCCTCATAGGACGTACACGTGAAGCATAAAACTCTGTGCCAGAAATTTTTCAGAAGTTCTCTTATGAAGGCTTTTCTTGCTGATCTGTGCTTCCCTGATTTGTGTGTGTGATGAATAGAAGGTAGGGCCCTAACCCTGCAGCTGGTTGTGTGGGGGTGTAAACCTGTGCCCGTTTGCAGCCACAGTGACTCCAGGCAAGGAGGGGTGATGGCCTTGTGTTAGTCACTGCCTTCACATCATATCAAAAATATACAGGCTTCCAATTGCAAAAATATTATATTAGAAGATAATAAACCAGACACCGATTCTGTAAACAGCGAGGCATTAGATATCCTGAGCGAGACAGATTTAATATAGAGCTTGAGAATGAGTCAGACTCCCCGACCCTTGTCCTTGCAGTCTTGCTCTGAAGGTCAGGATCTGTCAGCAGCACAAGTTACAAATCCTCGGCTGGACAATCTTTGGGCATCTAGGGTACGTCATGCCTTCTGCTCTCCACCTCAGGGGTTTTTTAACTGGTACCAGTGGTGTGTGGTGCTGTACCTTTTTGGTTAAAATGCAAAAAAAAAAAAAAAAAAAAAAAAAAAAAAAAAAAAAATTAAGCTAGTTTGCCTTTTGTCAAATAGGAAAATGAGGTTGTGTGCAAACACTGATCTTGTTGTGGCACTTGTATGCATTTGGAGTAAAAAGCAGGGAAGAGTTACAACTTGTTCCTGCGTTCAGTATGGGATCTCATAATCTCTTTGGATCCAGCAGTGCATTGCTCCCACAGCAAAATGATTCCAGCCTTTCAAGGCCTGGTTATTACATCCAATGGCTGTTTTATGTATTGCACATTCTTTTAGCCAGCTCACAGAAAATGGTAAGGGATAGGAGAGCTGATTCTGGAAATTTTCCTGGGCACATTAACTTATATTTTGTTCATGGAGGATGCTGAAGAACATTGAGGGTCAGGAAGATGCTGTTAACAGGCATCACTGATTTTCAATTAATTGTAACTGTTGAGAATTCATGAATTTCAGTTTGGAAGCTTATTCTGACGTGTACCCTAATGTAGTACTTGGCAAATCTGCTTTGAGCTAGTTAAAAACTTCAGTAATGGTGGGAAGGTACGGTACAGTTCTCTTAATCAGATGCCATTTGGATAATACATATATTTTTATGGTGTTGGGCTTAAAAAAGTAAATAACCCGTGAATTTCTGCTGAATTCATTTTGAAAGAATGATGTGGAAGAGTGCCAAATATGCAACCAGAATTAATGGGTGAACATTCACCATTACAGTGTCAAAACTCTTGGGCACTTAAAGCACTACCTTAGAAAATCGTTGACAATACCCTGGTCATAAGCCAACTCCAGGAAACCTGATGCTGAGTTTCCGCATGTGCAAAGAACATAAATTGACTCTTTTTTTTTTTCTCTTTCTTTTTTTTTCTTTTTTTTTTCTTTCTTTTTTTTTTTTAAGACAAATGAAAAGCAAACAGTTGAAATAAAATTAAATTGCCATTCAGCCAGCAAGCTCACAGTAACTATCAGTGGTTGCAGTTAATGTGAATGTACATTTTTTGGTTCAGTCATTATTTTTAACAGTTGAGCCTATCTAACCATTAGCTGGATCGTGAAGTCAATTCCTTTCATGTATTCAGTAACTCATCTCATCTAAATTGTTTCAGTTCCTCAGAGATAGTTTTTGAATATGCATGACATATTTCAGCATAATAACTAGGAAGTCATTTTACGTTGCTTCTCATTAGCAAAATAAAGTATCAAAACAGGTTTCCTTTCCTTTAGAGGAAGCTCTTCAATTAGCTCTGGAGCATAATTCACCTTCAGTTCTCTCACACATGTTAATAGCTACTCCTGAATATTTGATCTAAAATGCTAGACTAGATTCAATTTAGTTGCATTGCACATAATTTACTTTTCCTCTTCAGGGTTCCTGAACTACTAAACCAATTTGGGGCTGAGTTCTAAGCAGGATATAAACCAAAGCTTGGATCAAATAATTTGTTCTGTGCTTTGGCGCAGTGTTTATGGAAAGGACTTCTCAGTTCTCATTTTCAGTGAGTAGCATGGAGCAAGGCTGCCGAGAGCAGCTGCCTGCTCGGGTTGCTCCCTCCCAGCCTGAGAAGGATTGAGAGGTACAAGACATGTTGGGGGCGATGTCCTCAACATGGTGCTACTTCTACAACCCACATAAGAGAGAGTGCAGAACGGTTTGATGTACCACAGCAATATATAGTGTACAAAAATAAATAAATATTTTTATGGTTCCAAATCATGAGTCACGTTATAAGCAAATATATCGTTGCATACCATCTGGGATGACTTCATTCTTTGCAGCAGCAGAATACGGCAAGTGCTGAAGCCTGCACTGCGATACCACCCGGCAGCTTAGGACAGGATGCAGCACAACTGGACGTTCAAAACTGGAGGGGAAAGCTACAGAGGTTGTACGTGGTGCTGTGGTCAGGACATAGTCACTTTGTCTTTTGAGGTAGTCCGATGTGTAAATGGCCATTATCACCGCTGACTTTTTCGTTTGATTGGATTCTTGAATGCTTTCCCAGATGGCAGAATTTTCATATGGATAGAAAGTCTCAGTCATGTCTGTGGAGTCAGGGGATGTGTCCCAGGGGTGACTGCAAGAGAAGTGTAAATAGCTATCTGCTAGAGCCCAGCACTTATGCTTACAATGCCTGGACTATCTTTGAAATGCCCTGGGTAAATATTAATTCAGTATGAGGTTTACACTGTGGGTTTGTCATGGAGGTCATGGGAACCGTGAATCTGAAGAAATGTCAGGATTTTTGTAATATACCCCCTGCTTACCGAGAGGCAGGCCTTTCTGGATCATGAAGTTCACACAGAGACAGGCTGCCCCATCGCTCCAGCCTGAATGGTCATGAGGCAATCTTGTAGACAGGGGAATCTGCCCAGTAAAGATGTTGTTTGGTAGTAATAATCATATTTGATATGCTTTCCATTCATTTGCCCTCAAGTAATTTATTTATAATGTTCATATTGAAATAAAAGCTTCCCTGCAAAAACAGTCTGACGGAAACATAAGAGCTGCTACTCTGTCTACAGTGTAGTTGATTATTGGTGGGGTAAAGAAGGATTATATATGTCTGAATTAAAATCCTGACCTGGCTTTTGTATTCAGAAATGCCCCTTTGTAACCCTGGGCTGTGGTAATGTCTTTAAATACACCGCAAAAAAAAAAATAAAAAAATTACTGCACTTTGTACACATCTTGTGAGGAACGGATATGGATCTCATTGAGCCTTCTCTACTGAGGTTTGCTATAAAAAGTCAGTAAAATACAGGAGAGGTAGTATAGGAAAACAGATGTGAATGATGCAAAGGGAAGCAAATTGCATCTTGGTTAGACATGGCCTGCACAGAGCAATCATTCTTCAATCATTCTTACTCCTCGAGTAATTTCCATTGCTCCAGGGAGCTGCTTTATAATTAATGGTCTTTGTTTATGGTATATCTATGCCTGAAAAAAAAAAAAAAAGAAAAAGATGTAGACATGTCCTTCATCAAGTATCTCAGCATGCAGGCCAGTAATTATTCTTATGTAACCTGTATTGTATGTAGTATAAAGCTCCCATGCAGTGCCAAACACTAAAGGGCTGCTAATGCATTCAGCAAGCACAAGCTAGAAAAAAATAATAATTCTTTCAAGTGGGGCTAGAGAAAAAAATCCCTTTGACTCTCAAACCCATCTGTACTGATGAGTGGGCTTGAGGTTTGATGCTGTCATACTTGCAGAAAGTGTAGACTGAGCGGAAAGGAGCTCTTCTCTCCTCTCTTCCACCCCTGCAGTGCCTGAGCAGCTCAGGTCCTGTGCTGGAGGCTGGGAGAGATCCCCATGAGAAGGCTCCTCTGGAGGCTTGGCTCAGACCTCATCACCTGTGGGACTAAATCTGTTGGAGCTGCTTTGCTTCCAGGCACTTTGGACCAAGTGTCATAGATTCCCAAGAATCCCTTCTTTAGCCAAACCACACAAGCTCTGACTGAGCTCAGCTCCTGTGGAAAGACATCTCTGCTGTGTCCCTCATGTCTCAACTACAGAATCCGTGAATGCATGAAGTGAAAGAGCATCTAGTGAATGAAGAAAAGAGTGAGTCAGAAATATTCCCTCTTTGCATTAACTTGTTCTAAAGTTTTCTTCTGAGGAAACTCCTGCGGCCTGAAGCAGCTGTTGGTATTTTTTCATAAGTCCCTCAAGGGAATCTCTGGCCTGCTTGACTTGGCTGCAGAGCGCTCGATACGGTGAGGTTTCTGTTAGTCTCTGTTAGAGAGACGTGTATTCTGAACTGGAATTAAGAAATAAAAGCTTCAAAGTCAATGCTAGATTAAAACACCTCTAATAGAGGTATTCTGGAGAAAATCTAGATACCAGACAGACAAATTTGATATGTCAGAGGAGTAGGTCAAGGTCATTTGATCAGAGTTGAGCAAAGCAACCAAGCATTACCTTTCACTGACATCCTCTTCTAGCAAGCAGGATTGCAGCTCTGTGCTAGCACTGAGGAGAAAAGGGATCATTTCCGTACTGGGATCAGAGCTAAACAAGTGCAGGATTCAAGCTTAGCTGCCTCTGGATTGCCAGCCTCCCACTGAAGAGGTTCATTTATATTGATCCCAAGTATAAGCAGTTATCGTCCTGCCAGGGCTCCTGACTTCTACAATTTCCATTCTCAGGATTCCATTATGGGGCTCCTGATATTTGGTGTTTTTATTAAAGCTGTGGCTGTTGCAGTCCAGCTGTTAGTAGGCAAGCCAGCTTTTCCTGTATTGCAGTTTGCAAATGTGGTTGGAGTACATCTAAAATATCAGAGACACACTAAAAATGTAAATACATTTGTGGGGGAAAGATTCACGCTTTTAAATAAATCTCATGATTTTTTAAGGCCTGACTCACAATTTTAATGCTAGTGGTTGGCAATATTGCTGTTTTTCTCCAGATGGTTCTCTCTGAAAGGAAAAAAAACTCGCAGTACCCTATGGGACACTTATCTTGAAATTCAAATAGCAATGGTAGATATATAAAAGAAAGAAGACGAAATTGAATAGAATGCATAAATCCCCAAATCCAGGGACAGATGCTTAAAGCTGGATTATATCTTCTCTTGTCTACTCAGGGATGTTCAATAAAATTAACCCAAATGAATTTAGATTTGAAATGCATTAGTGAAACCATATACTCAGGCAGAATTTAAATGGCCTCAATTTGCTTCAGTTTAATTCACTTTGAAATGAATTAATGAAACCAAGTTATGCCACCTTTATTTCTGACAGAAAGTCCATCCAGTTCGTATAGCTTTTCTACCTAATTTGCCTTAAATTGGCACCTCTTCTTTAATTCAGCTTCTTTCCCCGAGTGTCTTTGACACGTGGGAGATAGCAGTGGGGCGGTACAGGGATGGATGACTGTCAGTTTCGCTGAGGCTGTGGGGTTGTTCTGCCTCACGAGCATGGTGCTGCCAGCAAAGGGCTCTCTCCGCTCTCAGGCTCCCTGCCTTGCTTGAATATGGAAAAAGAGGATTCACAGAAACCAGATCAGCCAGTATGTGTGCCAGTTTTCTTCATCTGAAATCAAGATGGCAGTTATTAATAGAAGCAACAGTGCAAATCGGGTAGAAATCACATGCAGGCATTTCTCCACCAAATGAAAACTGGTGCACGGCACTGAGCTGAAGTGGGCATTCATCCTGTGTGCTGAAGGACAGCTTGTGCTGGAGCCAGGTGGAGCTGGGGCACCACGGGCAGACAGTACCAGATCCAACACAGACCCCACCACTGCAAAAGGAGCAAGACAAGATTTTATCAACAATTATAAAAGGCAGTAAGAGACTACTCCATGTCTGCTGTTTCTCATGCACTAACAGTGTTTCTGATTTAGTTTTAGGAGGTCTAAGAGTAGATTTATATATTGTCAAATCTGAGAAACTTTGCTTGGTGCTGTCAGAAGTGGAAAGCCTGTAAAATGTGTCTCTGTCTTTAAAAGAGTGTGTGTGCACTAACTGCTCTGTTCTCTCTCAATCTCAGGAAGTACAAACTTTCCATATCACGGTCATCATTTTCTAAATCAGTACCTAGCATTTCAGTGATACAAGTCTTTAAACCAGAACTTTGATATTAATAAAAATGCTGTTGTTAAAATGAAGCAGTTTTTTGAGAATCTGTGGTGGCTTGGTACTGCAAACCACTGCTGAAAGCCAAGAGAAACATGGAGATCTCACCAGCATCTAAATCCATCATTTAATTGCAGTGTAAAGAGACAGCAGACCACTGGAAATACTTTTAGGAATCTAAACTGTGTTTCCATAAGAGTAGAACCCTGTATATGTGTTTCCAACAAATAGGTAGCGTAACCTATTTATGCTCCCTGTGGTTACACACAGAACATTTCAAATCAGAAAAATCTTACAGCAAAACCTTATCCTGTCTGCCTCAGCTTGTAACTGGAAAGCACAAAACTATGCAGAACTTTCAGATCTTGTAGTGGAAGGATCTCAAGTTTAATACAGATTAGTCCTTGGGATACAAACCTTCCAGTCCATAACACCGGGACGGATTTTCTTCTAGCTGCTTTTCCATTTGCCATATATCATGCCAAGAAGTGCGACAGAGATCTGAAGTATGATTGGATCCTCGCTGGAAACTACTCAGGCAAAATATATTATATTTAGTAAGCAAGCTCTATCATTTGCCTACCCTTCCAAGTAATTATTTATGGATTTTCAGTGTCAGTTGTATTCTGGACTAGCAGTTCTCACTACATGTTCCTTTACTCTCATTCACTATGGAGAATATATGGGACACTCGAGCAGTTCCCCACGAGCCCAGATGAATAGCTCTGAGCTATATATACGGCCGCAGGAGTGGGCTTGGGGTGGTGGCGTTTTTACTAGTGATTAAATGTCTTCCAAACCTATTCACGGTGCAGAGCTATAAATGATGGATTTTTCACATTAATGAAAGGAGCCCTTGGAGCCCTCTGGAGTGCATAGTTCTATTTTTACATTTCACTATCGGAGAATGAGGAAAGATAGGCCAACGTGTTTCTTTTTTTAAAATGGCTGGAACAGAAACTCAGCCCGTTCTGGCCGTCATTCAAGTGCCAAAATTGTTAACCATTGTTGGGCACAAGCTCAGGGCTCATATTTGTTACATCATTTCACCAGGGGGATTTTTTCCACTTACTTTGGGCTCATTAGCAGACCTGGCCTAAAAATAAACACATGCAAGGAAATCTGAAACCACTCGCTCTACTATGAAAGCGATATGGTATCCAACCTTAGAACAAGGTTAGAATTTAGAGTCCAAGCTTCAAAGTCCCCAGCAAATGACTTTGTTGGTTATTATGTTGCTGTTTGCTCTCTATTGTTACCTGCATCCTGCTGTGTGTGAGTTGAGAAAAGGGAGAAGAGCTCCTGGGAAAGGTTTAGTCCCGTGTGCTTGCTTTTCAGGGAGGGTTCTGTCATCTTTTCTTTCTTCTGAAAGAAAAGCTTTTGATTAAAGCAGAACAGAAGAAAAATCTGCCATCCCCAAAGCAACTGTGGTAAGAAACAAACTAAGAGAACAAGCCTCAATTCGTAGGCCATCTATGCTGATCCCTCTGAATTAAGAAGGGAACGTACAATTTCATCATCACCCGTTCTGCCTGCAGGAGTTTGTGTAGCTGTATGGGCATAAATAGCGCTCTTTCACCCAGAACCGATAATGCAGTGGGAATAACAGATCCTGGGCACCAAAACTGAAAACGCTTGTTCTTTTATCCTAGTACTGCAACAGATTTGTTCTTATTCTTTGTGAAAAGCAAAGCTAGAACTGAATAAAAGTAAAAGCTAGATTCATGCCTCCAGGACAACTTTGTCTTCCAACAACTGGTGTTTAGGAAAAACAGTGTGAGAGGTCAGCGGGTTTCAGCTTCTATAAGCAGGAAGAAATTGTATCAAAATTGGAATCCTGAAAGGGTTTGCTAATTTGCAGCTTCCCTAAAGAATGGGGTCTCTGAGTGAAACTACTTATGTGTTCCTCTAGCTCAGATTTATAATCTTCCAGGCATCTCAGCATGAGCCTTCTCCTCAGAAAACAGCATTCAGTTGATGTTGGACTGGTTCTCCTAAAATGGTTTCAGGCATGTATAAATGAGTCAGAAGTGAACAACAGTAATAAGTAGCTGCATGCAGAAAAGAGACTGCATCCTTGAAGCCTTTGGGAATCTTTTAAATTGTCTTGATTTCTTTATATTTTATTTGTTTTCCGTCTTTGGTGAAAAGACTTTGAAATGTCAGAGAACAGGAAAAGCAGTGTGCAATGAAGAAAAACCTAAGGAAAGAAATCAAGACACTGAAGTTGCAAAAAATGTGTGCCAGTGCTATCACAGGCTTTGCATCACTCTCAGCAAGTGGCCAACTCACATCCCTTGGAAGGATCAGAGATCAGGCTCTCTCAAGAAATCATTATGATAATTACCAGTATGAAACAGGTCAAGAAAAGGGGAAAGATTCATATTTGAAACCTGTTTAAAGATTTACTATATTGACTACAGTACCTTACATCAGCACCAGGGAAGAAAAGAGAGAACGGAGGACTGTACTGGTTCCAAAGCAGATTTTAATTTGATAGAGCTCATTATAGGTGTTTCAAAAATTGCTCATCTTTAATGTTCTAAAATGCCATAACTTAGAGAAGTCTTAAACTGAATTGCAAGCAGTGTTTTTGATAGCTGGGCTAAATCAAAATTGCTGTTTTAATCAACAACACTTGGATTTTCAGCTGATAAAATTGTATGCAGAGACAAATTGCTGATGTAAGTGCAGTGGTATTTGAAACCAATATAAGCTGAGCAAAAATTATATTCCTCTTTGTTTTCCTTCTTAAGTTTCTATGGAAACCTTCTTGGAGGTGGTCTGAGGAAAAGAAATGCTAAAATAGAACAATAAAATGTGTTATTTATACATGCAAAGTAAATATCCTTCCTGCGCTTTTTTATGGAGGGTGAAAATGTGGTTTCATCATTTCATATGCTCCCTTGACAGACAAATTAACTATGACCCAGTCTCCTTAGAGTTTGCTTTTCTGCATTTGGCCAACATGTTTGAGAGAGGAAAAGCTCTAATCTTCTATGCAGGACATCTATTATTTATTTGCTGTCTTACTAAACTATCTTTATTTTTTATCCAGCAGCCTTTACGTGTTCTATGAAAAGAATGTCTAAAAAGTTTTGTTTTGTTGTTTTGTTTTGTTTTTGAAACTCTAGCTCTGTTAAACTCTTCATGAGCATAACTGTTCCCTCAGAATTTTAGCCAGAAGAAAATCAAATTCAAACTTGTATAAACAACATCGCTATAAATAGATATTAATAACAAGTGGTTAGGAAATGTTGTATACAAACATTCTTTTAATGAACTGCTGCTGCACAAAATGAATTTCACCCTAAACCAATGACACCTACCAGACATGACTGCCATGTGCTGAGGTTGTCGGGAACCACATCCAAGGAAACATATTTGAGTGGCCATCTCCTAAAGGATATCAGATGAGCAATCGTGGAATGGGAACAGGGGCCCTGCAGTATGGATAAAAGCAGAGCCCCCAGGCGCAGGTGGTCACTTAGGGATCACTTTGAAGGCCGCCTGGAGAAGATCTGGTCTTAGGGCATACAGAGTTGGTACGTGGGGCTCAGTTGTGCTGGCAAAGCAATTTGTGATGCAACCAGAAACGTGTATTTCGCAGACAGTGGTGGGGAAAACAGGAGTCTCATGTTGGAACAAACTGCATCTTGAAGGACGGTAAGGAAAAACAGGAACCTGTGATTAAACTTTTTGCCAGTCATTATAGATGGGTCATATAACATCAACACGTGCAGAGTTGTGTATCCGCCTACAAAAACCAGCTATGGCACTGGTGGAGATGTTTTTAGGTTGTGTATATTAGATAGCAGCAAAAAAACTTAGCTGTGCTTGAGCCATATTTCAGCGCTGGGTGTGCAGAATTGATTTCTTTGCTATCCAGCAGCGTTCTGCTGTATGTGTCAGCTTTGTCTCTTATTTGAGTGCACAGCTTTGTTGGTGTGTTTGCATCAGCCTGGTTACCTGCCTTTGAGGGCTGGCTGTTAAGTCAGAACACACACTCCAGTCTGTTCCGTAGACATGCAGTGACTGTCGTGTTATCACTCTGAGGAAACATTAGGGGGGCTACAGAACCCTCTACAGGGCTCAATCCCAAGGTGGAAGATGTAGCTTTCCAAGAAAAACCTTTTAAATATGCCATACCCACCCTAAGCTTAGTGTGCATACAGCTCCTGCTTTGTTTCTGCTCCTTGCAGGTTTGGAAAATCTCTCTTGGGGTCTGTTAACAGGGCTCTGCACTCATTATCATGCTCTCTTACATTTCCTTCAAGCTCCAAATAAATCTGTGTAATCATGGGGAGTTTAACCTTCACTTTGGTGGAGTGTGTGTGTTTTCTCAGGCTCTTCTCAGAAATGCAGTGTGGAAAGTAAGAGGGAGTTTCCTACACATTTCTCGTCTGCATTTTCTTCTACACGCAGCAGTGGAAGGTTACGGCTCTGTCGTTCCTGCAAACCTGGGGAATGGAATCACAAATCTCCATGCCTCATCTAACCAATCTGCTCTGTTCGGTATTTGCTGGTACATACTGACATATTCCTTGAGCACTACAGAAACAGGTACCATGTGAAGCTGGATGACGTTAAGCTAACATTAATAGTTTTCTCACCAAAAACATATTTTTAACACAATCAAAATTATGATTGGATATAGTTGCAGATAATAGAAGATGGGGATGGAAGAATTGAAATGATTTGTTCTGTTATTTCCAATATTTAAGATTTCACCTTCTTTTGAGTCTTTTGTTTTGAAGTTCAGCCTGCTCTTCTTTTCCAGTAAGGATCATTCATGTAGGTCAGAGGCCCTTTCATGAGCAAGGGCTCTAAAGCAGTGCAGCCCCTGTCTTAACCCTTTATCCTCCTAACCCTGCCACAGCACGAGAACAAGGTGTGAGGGAGAGCAGCGCGCAGGCAGTTCCATCCCTCTGTGCGCAGACATCTTCCTGCCAAGTCTGCCTCTTTCATCTCCCCACTCCCTACTGTCTCTGTTGCCTTCATCTATTCTGTAGGACAGATGAAACACTTGTTCTGTGCTGGCTGGTGTAGCAGCAGGTGCATTCACCAGACTCCTCTGTCCTCGTTCCTTTTTGTTTCCCTTCTCTCTGTTACTATTTCTTCACCTTCCCTAGTGTAAGCCAAATGTCCTCTGGCATCATTACTATCTGCAGTCCTTGGCCCTTTCAAAAAACCTTGTCAGTGTTCTCTGTTCTTTATGTGATATTCTTCAAGAAAGAAGGGGTTAATTATTTTTGTCATGGAGAAGCAGTAAAACCCAGGTCTCCAATGTGCTGCCTGTGGCCATGCTGGAGGCTGAAGCCATCCAAATGTGTGGGTTTATAGCACTGGACAGGTAAACAGAACCCAGCCCCTTACCTTCCATATCCCATAGGGCTGCAATAACTAGCGACAGGAGGCAGGAAAGCTTTAATGCTGCATTTGCAAAACTCTGTGAGTGCTGGAAGCCAATGAATGTCAGAGGGGCTGAAGCTGAAATTGGTCTCAAAATCTTCCCTAATCATTCCTGTGGGCCATTTCTAAGTGAAAAGGACATAACTGTACCTTAGGAAGGTACACTTTTCTTGTAGCCAAGGGTCTAGAACAGCAGGGTGTTATGGTTTGCAGCATTGGCAATGAATGGAAAGACCTGCTACTGGTACAGAGCCTAGACTGAGGATGAGCTGGAGGTGGTATCAGTCAGTTGCTTTGGAGACCTGCCCTGTCAGAGAGGCGTGGTATAGCTTTGCCTCCTTAGAGAAACCTTTCTTGCTAGTCAACCCATTACAGAAGTACCAAAAAGGCTGACAGCTGTAGCCCTCTCATTCCACCACCCAGTGAAGTCTGCTCTGAGTTGTGATGGGGACCAGTAGAGGTGTGCACAACCCATCCATCAGCCCTTCCTCTCTGCTGCTTCCTAAATTAGAACAATTAATCCCAATCCCATGCCGTGATTTATTTTCTCTCTCCAAAGTATCTCTGCTGCGATGATTAGGTTTAAGTTGTTCAGAATAATGGTCTTCAACTTCATCTAGACTTAATCTTCACTGTCATTGTGACTCCTCCATTTACACCTCTGAGAGAGGTTATTTATCTTGAAGGTTGTCCTTTCCTGTTATCATGATTTATTTATTTTTTAATTATTATATAGCCTGGTCCTAAGTCTGCCTAAGGAATTTGTTCAGATTCCAGCTCATCATTTTGAAACTCAACTGACAAATGCAATAAATAAAATAATTTTTTTTTTTTAAAAAAAAGGAACCAAATGTACAAAGTTTCGCTAACTTTGCCAATCTAGTATGCACCGACAGTGAAAAATGGAAGCTGAATGGAATTTCACCAAGTGCATTTTTGGTGGTTTCAGGTTGCTTGAAAATATTTTCAAAATGACTTTTAAAAAAAAAAAAAAAAAAAAGAAAAAATAAGCAAAAGCCAAAACCAGCAACAGGTAAGGCGACACGGTGTTTTAACAACACCAAGGGTACCCTGTAACGAAAAGGCAGTTCAGGGTTTTGTCCTCCTTCCTGGCAATTTCCTTGCAGCAAGTCCTGAAGGCACATGTGATTCTGGGCTGCTAGTTCTCAGAGACATGCAGGGGCATAGAGGGGCACAGATCCCTCCAGAGGAGTGGGAGGGATGGCTTTCCCATGCAAACATCTCAAGGGAAGCCACAAATGGCAGTCACATCACATGCCTTGAAAGATGAAGCCAGCGTCTAGCTCTTAAAAAGTCTGTGCCCTGGAGTCTCTCCAGAAGGTGCATTCCTCTATTAGATCTGCGGCACTGCAGATGCGATGGTGGAACAAATAATCATTAAAAAAGTTGTGAGAATATTAAGCACTAACCTAACACTTCTGTCTTCACAGCACTGAGCAATCAATGAATTGCTGGCTGTTCAAATAATCCTGCAAGGTAAGCCCTTGCTGTGCTCTGCTGTAGGGAAATATTGCAAATGCCATGTGATGCCCTTTCAGGCAAAACGATTTTGATTTCTTTAGAACGATTTCTGAAGCACGATAAAAGTCAAGTCTGGCAGTGTCCGTACAAAAAGATGACTTCCTTCAAGGCTGGGCAATCCATATATGCCTCTCAGCACTGCAAACACTGTTTTTTATGTTTGATATTGTATATGTGTCCTCTTGTGTCTTCTCTAAGTCTGTGCTCTCTGAGAGCCTTTGAACATTGTTGTACACTCTATAACTACACTGGTAATATTTTAGGGTCTACATAAACAACTTCAGAGAATTCTCACATTGGTGCCATATTAGCAAAAGTTATTCTAAGTTAAACGAGCATTGCAAATTTGTAATCATAGATGTGAACTTGAATTATTAATCCACTTTTCTCAACCATGTTTTTTGCTCCATTTTCACAAATATGCTAAGAAATTATTTCACCAACAGAAACATTCTTTGAAGGAGCAAGAATAAAACAAATATTGAAAGGGAGTCTGCAGAATGTGAGTTTTAAATTGATAAAAATATGGCAAAAAAACCTCTAGTTTTGAATTTCTTTAGAATCAGAATACAAGTATCCATTTTGTATAACTGGAATTTCCAATCAATGCACATCAGAATTTGAATATTGAACATCTCCCAAGAACAACAGAGTTGCAAGTCAATAATTATTTGTGAAGGTTTTCTGGGGAATGTTCAAGAAACTAACAGCCTCTTCCAAAGTGTTTTGCAATTATGAAGAAGCATAATATACCACTTAAGCCACCACAGTATGTTATTTGTAAGGCTCTTTTAGTCATGGACTCTATCTTTGAATCCATATCTGGAAGTCATTATAATTCATGGGAAGTGTATATGCACATTTGCAAAAGTGAATTGAAAATAATCACTTGAAAGCCTATCCACAGAGGGGCTGAGCACGTTTCCTGAGACAAATTAGCCTGGCCCAATGGCTGCAGATATTTTTGAAAGTGCAAAGGACTGGAAAGTGTTGGTACAGCATCTGGATACTATATCCAAACATGAAAGCAATGGCAATTTCCCCCACCCTACTTTCTTTCTGCTAGGTCCTTTGATCAGCTGCAATATTTTTTTGCTGGCTATTTTGCTGGTGTCAGGCTGCAAGTGCTGCTGCCGATGGCTCACCTGGCCGCAGGGCGCCTTCGTGCCCCCAGGGCAGTGCGACGTACCCCATCCAGGGACACGCGCTCTGCTTTGGATGCTTCTGCAAGTACCGTCTGTGTGAAGGATGCCTACTTTTGTTCTTTTTCTGCTGGTTTCAGCTCTACAGCCCTTTGACACTGACATCCAGTATTTGACTGCGTGGTATGAAGACACTGGAATCTGTCTAAAACTTGCATTTTGCCCCATGCATCAAGCAAGCCATGCAATACTATGGAGAGAGAAAGAAGTCTTTTGCTCTGAATTATCTGTTGTTTCCTTATAAAAACTTCTATTCCAAACCAGAAGAACTATCCAAAGTCATACTAAGCAGAGCTGGAGAGTCTTTCAGTCTATTACAAAAGCTGTAGAAATACTGCTCATTTTAAAAATAGTGGGAATATTGCGGCATGCCGTGACTGTCTCGCCTTCCAGCACAAAAAGGCTGTAACGGAGCATTGCAGTGTTATTCTGACATGCCAGCTATCTCATTTGCTGCACAGTCAAAAGCTGGTTTTGAAAGTAATTAGAATGAAAATACAGCCAAGACTTTCCAGTGCTAAGAAATACAGCATTTTAAATTCAAGTATCTTGCTTTGTAGAGAATGACGTCAGTCTGTAAGAACTGGACAAATTTCCAGTCTTGGAACTTCAGAAAGATTTTCCTGTTTAGACAGAAAAGTGGAATCCGTGATAGGAGCTACTGAAGAAATTATTCATTTTTAACTGACCATTATTTGTATTTTGTAATGTGTCTGTAGGATCCGTTCTCTTGCATAACTTTCCTTTGCTATAAGAACTAGACTAAACTAGTCATTCATCCAGCGGCACACTTTTCCCCAGCTGCTCTCCCACTGATTTCCCTTCTGAATATTATGTCTTAGTAAGTAGCTCTCACTTTCTAAGTCAGTGCAAATAAAGTGTTTAACTTCAGCCCGATTGTGAGCAACACTGTCTTTTATCAGGGAAGGTATGAAAGTCAGTCTGTATGTGAAGGTTTTATTGGATGTACTTAGAGATTCCTTTAAACTGAGGATGATTGAGTTCGTGCGAGTTCAGCTAGGGCAATATGCAGAGCTGCCAACATCAGATGTTGAAAATGTCTGCCAGCCTCTTAGGAACCCCCAAAATGATGTGAGAATTATGAAGTGGAAAAATAACAGCTTTGATGGCTTGGCCTTCACTTTTGTGAGCCGTGAGTTGTTCAGTCAAATCATAAAGCTGGCAGGAGTGGGCACGGTGCTGGAAGGGGAGAGAGGTATTTTTCCAAATTTATGAGATTTTCAGGCTCTTTGTGGATCAGCTTCAGCCAAATTTGAACTCAAGCAAAAACTAGGAAGAAGCAAAAGGCATAGCAGGTAGTTTGTTGATGACTACCAAGTCTTGATGACCATCAAGATTGTGCCTTTTAATATGTGTGCTTTGAACAAGTAGGACAGATTGGCATGTACTGTGCTTGGCCCCGAGGCAGCGTGGGCAGTCTTTGAGCTGGAGTGGATGGAAAGTCTCCTGATTTCAGCAGAAGATTTGGGATGTGTCTCTTGAGCTGCTGAAACAAGCAAAGTAAGATACTGGCCATCTTAATTTCAACACATAGACCTGAGACTCAAATAGGCCAGTACTTTGGCCAGCGCTGGCCCGTGCCAGTGAGCTGTGGTTGCACCAGGGTAGCACATTTTTCTCTCAGTACAAGCTGTGACATTTCTCCGGTCCCTGTAATGTAGGTTGCTTTCATCTCTAGCCAGGCAGCTGTCTGAGCAGTTTTGTGGAAGAGAAGGGGTTTCTGTGCTTATGCAAACTGATGGATACAAAGAGAGGAAATAAACAGAGTGAGAAAGGAAAAGCCCAAAGGACTGAGAGAGATGTGGCTGTTCAGAGCTCAGAAGGGAGTCTCTGCTTCTTGAATTATCTTTATTATGTCAGACTGGGGATACTTGTGTGTGGGTGCCGTCCAACTTTTAGCATTATTATCCACTGGGAAACAGACTATGACTGAAAGCAAAAACCAAAGAAGTGATTGAAGAAGTGGTTTCTAAAAACACCTCTTCTTATTCACTGGTGCTTTCTTTTCCCAGTTTCACTTTATAGCCTTTTCAGACAAGTGCATGTACTCTCTGAGGAACAGGAACAATAGATGCAGTGTGCTGAGAATAGAATGGAATGATTTTCAGGTTTTGCAGATAAAAAAAAAAACACTGTGTTGCTTGGTCACTGGGTTGTTCATTCATATTTGGTCAACTGAGGAACATCCACACAACCTGTTCTCAGACACTGACTGTTCTACAAATCATTATTTACCTGTTTATCTGCTTCTCTCCCCCCATGTCACACTGCGTCCCGTGAGTGCTGTAGATTGTTCTGTCTGCAAACAGTTAGCTAGGAGTCAGCCACTATACTATAAGGTAAGTTATCAGTTTGCATGTAAAATGGTAGTTCCTGAATTTTATATAGCTTGTTCTACACTGCCGACTTCCTTTCTGTTGCTACTTTTGTGTATTCTTAAAAGCTGATTCCGAGTCCTGTTCCAGCAACACGTAGTGCTGGAGGCTCAGTGGCTTTGGCTGGGGTCTGATGATGCTGGGAAGGGCAGGACTTCTGTGCTGCGGTCTGAGATGGTGCCTGCAGTCTCCAGACACCTTACTTCACACATTGTATCAGATATCAAACTTGAGTTCTGTTTAGTGATGGGTTTGCTATTCAGTGACTTACTTCCTTTTTGTGTATTTTTATGATCTTTCCAGGCCTGCCATCCTTCCGTCTCTTGCGTTCACTCCCCTGAGTTCACAGGCAATGGGTTTTTCAGAGTCAGGGGACCATCAATTCAAACGTCCAGATTAAAGCACAAACTTTAATAATGGCCTGGAGACATAAATAAGCACTAATCCATTAATTGCTGGAAGATAGCAGGAACAGAAAAATGCTTGTTTCAGAGATAAAGTGACTTAATGCTAATTAGATCTGTTGAGCAATCCAAAGCCATGTCAGCAATTGGAAAAGCCCTTTCCCAATTAGTGAAGAGTAGGTGAGAGTAAAGAACTTGAGAAGTGTATATTATTTTCACTAGCATTGAAAAGAGACCCATCCTCATATCTTAAGGAGTTTGCTGATTCTAAAATCTCCTGTATCTAATTCTGAACAGCTGAGGAGTTTCATTCAGCTTTCAGTAAGGCCCCAGACCAGCAAAACATTTTGCCAGGTTCTCAGTTCACCCTTTGTCAGTAAAGTATTCAAAATATGTGCTTGGATTCCATTGGTTTAAATAGTTACTGCTGGTTCTATTATTCGTTTCAAGAAATATTTGGATTTGATCATTTTGGTAAGAACTATGAATGTCTATTAATCTTTACCCATTTTATATTTCTACTTAAGGATACACTTCTTTGCAGAAGGTTTAGTTCCTTCGTGTGGTACTGAAGAATACCTACAAGGGTTGTTCAAGGCTTTCAGGCAGCAGTGACTTAACAAAACATGAATGGGATGCCAGTTATTGCTCTCTTTTGCTAAATGCTGTCTGAATCATGAACAGAAAGACAGAATGGGTACAGGGAGTTTAAACATTTATTACAGAAGAAAGATTTATCAATACAAGATGTATATAAGAAGTGGTTTTTGAATCCTCCTGGGAGAAGCTCTCCCTTTGGAGACTTCATTCTGTCCAGCTGCTGAGAAAGCTTACACGGGGATGTCTCAGAGATTTGCAATCAAAATGTTGATCTCATGAATCTTTATGCAACTCTCCCTTGTGTCACTGGCAGGTGTATTTTTATTATTATTTTTAACTATTAAGTGACCAGCTGACTAGCTTTAGCTGCCTTTAGCACTGAATAACCACCCCAACAGTGAACTAGACCAAGCTGATACTGTTGGCAGTTAAAAGGAGCTTGTTGTTTTGGGGATATTGTCACTATCTTGATGGTTTTCTGGACACCCAAAGAGACTGTGATTTACAGGGAGAGAAATGCTTTTCTCTGCAGCACTTTCATACAAAAGGTGAGTTCACAGGGCTAAGTAATAGGAAAGACACAAATATGTGTGCACTCACTGTGCATATAAACAGCCATGTAACATGCAGACACGACAGAAATTGGTGTGTAAAAATATTAGGGCAGCAGAGCTTTGGTATTGGGATCTTGAGTATTGCTGCAGTGCAGATCAATAGACATGATCACAGTTGACTAACAGGTGAAAAGATGAAAATAATGGTTCTTTGCATGTTACTGTTTGATTTAAAAAGAGATGACGTTGCAGCTGCATGTTAATATATGGTGTAATTGTGAGGTCCTTCTCTGGACAGACTCAGGTCTGAATTCCAAGTCACTAAGCATCCTGAATTTTCTAGGGCAAGTTGGTAGAAACAGCAAGTTCTTAGCCCTATTAGTCTAATAGGGGTCTAGTAGTTTAACTATAAATGTTGCCTAAATGGTGGCTGTAGAATCACATCATTTCTTTTTTCCTTAAAGACTTCATCAGTCTTACCAATACAAATATATTAGCTGATACATCTGTGGTCTTGTAGATAAATTTGTGTTAATATTTGGAATACACCTCCTCCTTTTAATTCCTGTATTGCTGCCTTCTGTAATGGGACACCTTAAAAAAGATGTAGGTAATCTTGAAACTGTTTCTGATGCATAGGGTCAGCTTGCAGACAGTCTCTGTGCTGTTCCTGTGTCTGTGTGCATTTTATATTTTGGAAACTTTGAAATTACAGCTTTTGGTCTCGATAAAATTCTGTTTACAAACTTCTGAACTGATAATGTATGTGAAAGTACGTCTGTCAGATGGGCTTATAAGTATATTCCTTCCTATTATGTCAGTGGGGAAAATCAAATATAGAGAGGCCATGCATCTTACCCATTATGTAAGGAGAGAATAGAGCTCTACGACTTACACCTCCTTCTTTCGTATTAGAGCTGCTAGTCCAGAGGTCTTTGTAGCAAACAGCCTGCTCCTGCTAGTGGTGATAGAAAACATTTTCATTCTCAGGTACAGAAATAATCAGCCTCAAAAGACAGGTATTTAATTTTTTGACTGTACTTAGGCAAAAACCAGATGCCAAAATTATAAATTTTGATCAAGCAACGTTTTGCCTTCAAACATGACTGTTCCCAAATGAAATTAATTCAATTTTAGACAAATCAATTCATGCTTAGCATAAGGAAGGCTCTTGAGTTCAGATTCTCAAAAATCATCTGGAAAGGATAAAGGTCGAGCAATTATTTTTACGATTGGCTGCCCATTCAATTTCTGTTTCTCTAATGGGATTGTTCAGTGGGTATTCTACGAAAAGCGCGGAAATTGCTTAAGCTAATTCCACTCTGCCAAAAAGACGAAAACCCGTAAGAAGGTATTTATAACTGTTGGCTTTTCACTGGTTCTGCCTAAGCTCTTGTACAGCATTTTAATCTGCATAACTTCAGAGAGTGGTGACAGAGGAAGATCAGCTCTGACTTTCCATTGAGCCATGCTTCAGCAAAACACCTACACATGTTCGTCAGTTCTTTTGTGCAAAAGCATGCAGCTAAAGATAAGCTGTTGCTTAAGTCTCTCCTTGCTCATCCTACAGGTTTTAAGATGTGGTGAGCCTATGACACCAAGGAGGACATTTAATAATTTGTTGCATATTGTTAATGCTTCATTGATACGGAGCTAGTGACAATGATTTATAACAAGCATGGATCTGGATAAATATTCTTCCTACAGAAAAGCGTGTTTTTAGCCAGAAGCAAATCCTGCTGAGGATCTCTGGCAATCTATAAAATCACATTTAGCTGTAACAACCACATTAGAAAAAAACAAGCAGGCAAGTAAATAAACAACCAAATAGTTAATGAAGAAATCTGAGATGTTAAATAAGTTTATTAGGTATACAAAGCTCTGTCGCTTCAGTAGTACTTCATCTTTCAAAAGACGAGGAGGGATGGAAATGGCTGGGACATATGTTAGGGGTGCCAGAGAGAAAAGTTTTCCGTGGCAGACTGGCTGCAGGGCACATAGGCCAATAAGCAAAGGGTGTCTGAGTAAAAACCTTCCCTCAAACATGAGCAGAGAGGGAAAAACAGCGTAGATTAATGAGTGTTTGGAGGAGTGGTGAAAATGGTGAAGCAGCTCTGAGATGAGGATGGGCCTGTGGAGTAAGGGAGCTGAGCAGCAGCTGGAGCAGGAGGAGCTCTCCTTTGTAAGACCAACTTGTCTCAGCCCGACTCACCTGGGACCCGCTGATTGTGAACCATAGCACAGTTCCCTGTTTCCAACACAGGTTAACTCTGCGTTAGTTCATTGATTAGCAGGAAATATGCCATGGCTCAGATTTATAAAGATACAGAAATGCTTAACTCCTGTTGTTAACAAAGCGCCTTTGAAATTCTGCTGTGGTATTCTAACCTGTTCGTTTTTCTTGCTTAGTGAAATAAGTTACTGTACTTAAACTAACTAGTAAAGTCATGAAACGGAAAATTATTTCATTGCTGAATTTTAATTCCTACTTTATAATGAGCGCTCACTGGCTTTTTGAATGTAGGATCAGTGGAGAGTACAGCGCTTTTTAACATCTATCAGCCTAACAAAAGCAAGAACAAAGAAAGTCCTTTAAGAACAATAACAAATAAGGCTAAATCTTGAAATCTGAGCCCTGGCTCGGCCTCACCTACTTCCCAGGCCTAAATTTTGCTGTGACTGGAGCAGATATTGAATCTTGTGTGGACTTTGATAACCCCTGAGGTTTATTTTGCCATCATGTTCCTTTGTGGCTGTAGTGACAGGGCTTTCCAAACCACAGATGGAGTCACCACTGCCCAACATTAATACAAATACATATTAATTTCTTCTGATATCCCTGAAGGTTGCCACTGGGAGCAGTGACTGATTTATTTTGTATTCCACAGATGAGATTGAATTCAGGTGCCCTCCATGGGCTGTTAGAAATTGCACATTCTTTGCCCACAAGAATATGCAGGGAAGAGCAAGTACTAGATCTGCTATTTTCTTAATTACCAGCTATATTCAGTTGGACTAAATCCTCTAAAACCGGGATTCATTTCATTTGAATTATCACAATAGCTTTATTTAATCTAGACCAGTAGGAGCAAAGCTTATTTAAAAGCTGACCAAACTTTAAAATTATTCATTTTTCTTCAGTTGCTTTGTAAAAGTGCAGGAAAAACACTTCAAGTTTTTTCTCAAAGTGGCTAAAACCGTATTTGTCTTTAGTTTGGTTTTCCAATTGCTTTTCAGGGAGGTAGCGAGCCAGTTTAAACTGTGTCAGCATTTGGCTATGAGTGAATTGTAGAAAATTATTTTAATTGATTTTTATGTCTTGAATAATATGTTAACAGGCAGTCATTGGATTTTGCTTATGCATATAAACAAACAAACAAAACTCATGGGAATGTGTAATGTTAAATCAGATGTTTTACATTTAGGCTTAAATCTAACTAATAACTTCTGAATCTGCTTTTGTATGCGCATGCAAATTTCCATCAAAAGCAGTGCCAGGGACTGCAGGGCTGGCCTGCTAGAGTATTTTAGGAGACTTTTTTCTCAAGCTTGAGTTCTTACACCCCATTTTTGTTTGAAAGCAGAAATGAGTCTGTAGAAGTCAGTGGAATTATACAGTTAGAAAATTGATATCAACTCCGAGATCTTATGCAAGCAGAGGGTGGGAGAAATGCCTGGAGTCCAGGCATCCTTTACGTGCCCTTGCTCTGAAAAGGATGGGGAATCTGCTTGGTCTCTGCATGTAGTGATCTGATTTCAAGGTGTAGCAATTTACTTCTTCACCCCAGGATCCTTGCTGGTTGCAGGAGGCAGAGGAAACATGCAGCACGGTGGGGTTTGGCCATAGCTTATGTCACTGTGAGCAGTCTCTTCCAGGTCTCTGCACACCACAGGCAAGAAGGAAGTCCCTGAGCAGATACTTCAGCAAATTAATCTCTCCTTCTTTACGGCCCTTTTATGTTGCTGGAGCAGTATTAGAAGACAGTAGCGTGAGGAGAGTTCAGTACTTTTAATTACAGGCTTTGCTTGTAATCTCTGCTAGTATCACATACAATGTAAATATTACAGGAAAATTGATGGAAGGATGAATTCTCTGCAGGAAAGGCATATTTAAAAGCTGTTAATTGAAAGAATAACCAGGGAGCAGGGAAGAAAAGGAGATCAGCATCACGGGAAATGAAAGATATAAAAGATAGACCATGGCCACCACTGCAGTTCAGCAGCAAGCAAGATTTGAAAGCAGATGCTCTGTGATTTATTATTTTCCTGTGTGGGTAGTTCATATATGGTCTTCAGTATATGGTCTTCATTATACAGTAACCCTGCAAAACTTACGCATGTCTTCCCTTTTCTTTCTGTTTTGCCATTGATATAAATAACTGCTCTGCAACTTTAATGATTAAGGTATTAAAAAGAAAAAAAACAAACCACAACACACTTTTGCAAGTTAGAGACAGGTTTATGAAATACTCCTAGACTCTTGGGAATCTTTATTAAACAGGGACTGCCAGTCATTATCATAAGAAGATGATAAATTTATTGTTAAGGCATTATATAGCTGCTCAGAAGCACTGGCTCCATTTCCTGCTTTACCATTCTTGCTTTGTAATCCTGAGCAAGCTGCTCCAATACTTCATTTTATTTTTTTGTCACATCTTTGGTCACATCTTTTGTGACATCGTCTGCCTAAACTGTAATTTCTTGGGGTGTCAGCTTTTCCTCTAGCTTTCTGTGTATCTTGCTTTATGCTGTAAAACCCTGATCACAAACTGGGGTCCAGGCACTGCTGTAGTTCAGTAACAGTGATAGATAACAGTAGCAATAAGTCAGGATTCATAAAGACAGTTCTGCTGACACTTGCCATTTACTGCAATGTCAATACACAGAAGGATTTAAAGAAAGTCTGAATCATGCTGCTGTCATTCAGGAAATCTCTGAGCCTTCTCAAATTGAGAGTGACAAGCACAGCTACTGTTTGGATTGAGAACTCCAAGAAAACATGAATAAGTTGTACAAGAGCCTGCACTGAGATTTATGAACTTATCCATAATATTCAGCTCTTGGTAGCAATTGTGTAATCAATGGTAAGGACAGAGTTAGAGTGTTTTACAAGCATGACATTCGACATGACTAAAATATTTTACCAGTGGCATCTGCAAGGATTCCTGTAAGCACCACAGTCATACAGTTGATTGCGTTGTGAAAAAAGCAAGACAGCGGGAGGCAAAAATCCTCAATTCCTGACTACATTACAGTGTTTACAGACCAGTAATTCTGTGCCTGTAGTGAAGTGCAGCTTTGAAATTTACTAATAGAGTTATATTCTGAATCAATGCAGGAATATTTTTTCTTTTTCAGACTATATCTGAACAGTTTATCATCAACAAAGAGAGCACAACAGTCTCTGTAGGGATATGGGTACGGAGTCTGATTTAAAGTCGATAAGGATTCCATAAAACTTCTTTGCAAGGTTAGACAAAGCCAATCTCTTGTGCAACGCAATGGTTTCATAAATTCTCTGGGCAGTTTCACTTAGATCAACTGTTCTCTGTCTGCAATGGAGTGTTGCTGAGCATTGCTAGATGCTCTGACTGACAGCTGTTTGTGTTTCAGCGGTGTAATACAGTAACTGCAGTCCCTCATTTCAGGTGTACCTGTGGACCTGCCTGAGCAGGTTCTGTACGGCTGCATCCTGTAAAAACCTGTAGTGAGCAGGTGTCATCCTGGAGATCTCACAAAAGCAGTGTCACCAAACCTAGCCTGAATTAGGACTCTAGAACCAAAGGAGTCCAGAGAAAATTTGATCTGCTCCTAGTCCCCAGGTTTTCTATATTGTATAGGTAGCCTGGAGTTGCAGCCTGCACACCAGCACCATCTGGGAAGCCAGGGTTTTGCAAGAAACCATCCAGAAAACGTGTATGGAAACCCATCAGCTTCCATCAGGTCTTCATTGGAGGTATCTCGAGTCTGATAAACACATATTTTTTAACAACAACAAAAAAATTTTGATCTTCTCTACCTCTATTTACATGATTAGAACTGGTCCTGTTTTCCAAGGCAGGAGACAGGTGTTGGTCAAGGCCATTCACATGGTCTCCATGCACAAAAACTAAAATCTCCTTACATGCTATGTAATCTAGTCATTTGTTCCTGATAAAATCTGGTGAAATCAACCCAATAATTTTTCAAATGAAAAAAATGATGTTTTTACTTCCTTTGACCACTGTGAGTGTGGAATATTTTCTACAGGCTGCATTTCTATTTCTCTTGTAACACCGTTACAACATAGAGTCACCACAGTTAGAGATGGGAGGAACACACTGAAGCATCAAGCTCAAGCCATCTGCTAGGTGATATTTGAAAAGTAAAAGACACGGGTATTTTACGTAAGGATCCTCTTGGTTCAAATGATGACAAATTTTAAGGATTGGTGGAAAATAATTTTGAATTTTGTTAAATGGTTTCATCATACAGGAAGTAATATCACTTCTGCTGATGATGGAAAATGAGGTTGGCCATGCAGTCCAGAATGATTTATAATGGAGTGCAGCACTCTATAAAGTTCTTTAGCCTTTAATTCCACCAAGACTTATGATCTTTACAACCAGAAATTTCAAAAATTAATGAATGTAGCAGTTGAATAAGTGTGAAAAGGAAGCAGAAATTATTTCATAATGACTTAGTGAAAATGTTTATTTTAATCCCCAGAAGGGAGCCTGCTTTTCAAAATTAAGACTCATGGAGAAACTATTTCTGAAATGGGATTGGTTGAAAGATAAGAAATTATTTATTACATTCCTAATGAACTCATGAAGCTTTAGAGATACAGGCTTAATCTTCTCTTACTTTAAAGAGGGAATAAAACTTGAACTTCATCTAAATGTGCTATTTTTCCCCTTTGCCACAGCCAAATGTAACTACACTGCAGTGTTTAGGTGTTGCCAGTGAACCTGACTCAGTTTTCTTCATCAGTATTGTACGTAATGACCAGAGAGTGCCACTGTTTGTACCTCTGGGACATCTTTATTGCCAATGCAAAACAATTGGCTTAAATTTGGGAAACAAATCTGATGGAAAAGCAAAATTGGATCAGCAGTCAGCTCCCTGTCTATCAGCTGCAGCTCTTCAGTAAAAGTTTGGTTTTGTCATCAGCAGAAACAAGTTGTGATCTGGAACTCCACCAGCAGCAAATCCTTGGTGTGCAAAGTAACCACTCTTAAATATCTAGTTTTAGGTAGAATGGTATGAATTTATTTGAGGGCATTTGACTGTGAAGGTACTCAATGATATACTAGGAAAGCAATGATGAACCTGAAAAATGGTTCACACCCAAGGGGCTGTATATTGCCATGCCTTTGGAAGGGTGCACAAGGCAGTAAAAAAGAGAGTTACGCAAAGACGCAGTCTTCTGAAAGTGTTGCCAATTGCATACCTTTCAGGAGAGTTGCTCACCTCGCTGTTGTCTCCAAATATCCTCATTCTTTGCTCCATGTAAATGAAGTACAGAAACTAGAATATGTGCAGCCTTCACAGCTGGGCTTTCACAAGAAGCCAAGACTGAGAAAGACAGTTAGCAAACCATGAGGAAATATGGATTATGTTTGCCTCTTCCATTCACTACAGGAGTGAATGGTAGAAAGGACAGTCAGAGCAAGTCCCATCATCTCTCTGTGGATGTACCTTTTCCAGCTCAGATATATTGCCCAGGATGCCTTCCCTCTCCCTAAAGGGAAGAATAAACCGTGCTTCTGAACTCTACCAGTGGGGCAGTCAGTTTTTGTGCTAATCCTGTCCATTATCCACTTATCGTTACCTCTGCAGGTTCCTACACTCAAAGCAGAGCTGTATTTTTCCTACACCAGTGCACAGCTCCATGCCAGTTTCCTCAGTCTTGCTTTCAAGCTTTGTCAGGCCTTTGTGGAAATTCTAATGGAAGCACTAAATCATTTTGCTGTGGAAGGTGAGCCTGCTTTGGCTATTAGCTGCAATTAGCATTCACCCTTCCTTTTAATGAGCACGCTGCTCTGGTCTCCCCCTTTAAATACAACATTTTGCTCGTTTTAGGTCTTGATTTCCTTTCTAGTGAATAGGTACCTTGAGAATTGTTCAGCAATAATCGCTATCATAGCTCATCATTCCTCAAGACTGGGAGTTTGTGATAAATTTGTGCAATACTTATATAAACAATGGCTAACAGTTACGTAAATGATTTCCTTTTGGACTGAAGATGTACTAGCATGAACTTTAAATGTGTTAGTTCAATGTTTTGATGCTTTACACCCTGTATTATCCTATATATTAAGAAATATGACTGTAAAATGCTTCCAGTCACATTACCTTTGCCTTGCATAGTGCTAGGTTCAGCTTACAAGATGCTGGGAAATAAAGCCCTCCGAGTTAAATGGTCAGCCTTTCTAGCTGCATTCTGCTGTTCTAGTGACTGAGCTAACCAAACACCGATGTCCCTGGGAATTTCTTCTTAGTAAGTGGGCATTTGGGGTGGGAGAGTGCCAAAGTAGCAGCACATTTTTGGCTTTCTTCTAGATTCTGTCCTTGAAAAATGATCAGGGAAATGCCTGTCTGCCATGGCACATCCCTTTCTACAAGAATATCCCTTTGGGGATGTGCCAGCTCATGATGTACCAGAGCAACAAATGGCTTTGTGCCATGAAACCAGGCCAATCCCTAGCTGAAGACAGAAGCCCGAGTGCACAGAGAGAGTTTAGGGCTGCTTTACTTTCCCCTAAGTTGTACCTGCTGGAGTGCAGCATAGAGTGCAGAGTTGCTATAGGAACCTCGTGAAAGGACCCAAGGTTCCCTTTTGTTCAGGTGTCACTGTCAGTCCTATAACAAACACACTGACTTACATGGGAAAATGCTAATTGGGCTGAAAGGCTATTGCAGTCTCCTGTTGGGAGAATCCACTGAAATGCACTCAGAAAATGAATGGCCAAAGAATAAGAATTTCTTCTTCTTCTTATACATGCCCTTCAGAGTGCCTGTTGGCAACCCCAGTGCCTTCTGACTGCTGTACTAACATCTGCACCTGGCATTTAGGACATGCACTGTTTTGGTCAGCATCACACAGACCTGCTTTGGATTTCAAGTTTACCAAACTGCTTGCAAACGAAGGCTGTCGATTGAAGCCTTTGCTGTTTGCACAGTAAATAATACAGGGATACAGCTGTCCCCTGGGCGTGCAGGGGTTCTCAATGCGTAAAGGTAGAAAGCCTAGTTTTCTGCCTGCCTGGGCAGGCGTAGATGACAGGAAACGAATAAAGAAATCCATAACAGCTAAAGGGAACTTCTCCCCTCCCGTGCTGTCACTACGTTCACAGAGACAGTTCTTCTGCAGACACCTTGGTTTATGAGAAGAGCAAGAGTTGAGACTGGGTCCCCAGACACTTTGGTAGGCTACACATTAACATTGGCTCAGGTTTTATCAGTTATTATGTAGAAAGAAGCACACAGCTGGCAGGTTATGTGGAATATAAATGCCATGTAATATATATATGGCTTGCTGGTTTCTTGCTTCTTTTCAAGCTGAAAGCACACTGGGATCAACAGGCAAGACTAACAATTTTTGCAAATGGCCACAAACCTGCAGATTCAAACAATGCTCTCGTTTCACATAATGGCTCTCTGCCAAGGCTATGATCTGCTCACCCCATGGCAAGCACTAAAATAGGAATAGCAGAACCCCCCAGATCAGCTCGTTAGCACTTGAAGCGTTTAAAAACATGTCCTCAATCCTCAAGTATATATCCAGCTAAGTCAAATCTGTGTCCTGAGCCAGAATTTGTCCTGAAACCATTATTGTGACTAAGCTGAGGGCAGTATTAGAAAGTATTAAATATTTATTTGGGGATTCTGATGATGCTAAACATTTTTGCCTGTGGAAGCTCCTATCCCAGTGACCGTAAATGAAGAATAGGACTTGGATGAAGCAGATGGTTCAGCAGATGGCAGCTTGCTCCTTTTTTAACCAGGCTTTTGTGTAAATGGAGTGTGGCATGGATCGCTGTATGCTTTTTGACTTTGAAAGTGTGTGTGTGTGCTCTTATGTTTTAATAAGCGTTTAATTATGAAACCATGTATGATGATGATTATGTGGATTTTACTGGATCTTTACAGATTTCAGAAGCTCTTGAAAAATTCATTTGGTTGCTGATTTCTGGAACTAATGCTATCTTTGTAAAAGGGTTTATTTGGTGTCGATTTTTAATTAAATGGGAGCAGCAGCAATCAGTGAGTGTGGGACTGGATGAAGCAAGATTTTATTACAGTCCTTAAATTGTTGGCTCTTGTTTTCTGGTTCTGTTTCTTTTCCATTAGACTTAAATTTCGTGACTGCCCAGAAGCATTACGATTTCAGTGAAACTAAAATGACAAAAGAGCCAAGAGGTAACTGAAGAAAGCTGAGATGTGAGGTTCACTTTGCAAACAGCTCCAGTGAGCTGTTGAACAGCCCCCGGCACCTACTTACAGTTCCTGTGCTGAAGGTAACAGCCTCCTCAAACATGCCAGCAGGTTCTGCATGTGCTCCCTAACCCATTTATTCAAAATTAGATGGATTAGGGGAAAACAAACAACAACAAAATAACACCATACTATACAGCCATTTCAACTAACGAGCCTCATTTAGCTGATACAGGTTAAGGAAAAGTCACAGCTCTGGCAGCAGATCTGAGGCAGCATAATTTCTGTGGCAGGAAATGTGATGATTTGCAGCAGGATTAGACTGGGGGTGGCGGCATATTGCACAGCACAGCTGGAACTGGAAGAGAACGTCCTGTTCTAAGAGTGGTTAACCTGATGAAGTGTCTTCCGCCTCCTTATGGTTTGTGTTCCTGTAACTCACCCGCAGATTTGCTTCTAATTTCATGTATTTTTTTTATAAGGCCACAGACTGGTCTTTAGGATTCAGCTCTGTAAGCTGGAATGCAACTGAAGGTGGTCTGCTCTGTTCTCAGTTTATCTAAATTTTCCTCTCACCATAGTATCCAAGTGCCTTGTAACCTTTCACTGGGAGCTGGGACTTGATGACTTTTGAGATCTGTTCATTCCCTCATTATTTTCCCAGGTAGGGAATTGTGTAGGAAGAGCAGTGTTTTTGCTGGCAGAGTTCACAGGGTTATCAGACTGCTTTAAATTACACAAAGATGTATGAGCCAAAAGATGACCTATTTGCAGAATTGTCCAGCTTAACTTCGTCTCCTGCTTGAAGTGTTTCTAAGCTGAATGTAATGCAGAGCTATTCTAGTATTCCTAAGGGATTTCTTCACAGAATCTGGAACCCATCCATGGGTTTCCACACTTTAATCAATGCAGAGTCGAATATTGATTTCTTTCAGAAGTCAAAACATTTTTTCCCCTTCTCTGGAGACTTTGGGTTTTTACCTTTGGCTGCAGTCCTTGAATTAATATGGAAATTGAGAACATCGCTTAGGACCAGTCTTGTGTTCAAACAAAATGTGCGGCTGCATGGAGCCAGGTATCCTGTGCAAGCTCAGACGCTCAGATGATTGCTCTGTCTCCTCTGGCAGCTGGACGAGCTGCTCAGCCATGTGCCCATCTCTCCCTGAGCTCCTCATTGTCTGAGGAGCAGCACAGTAAGTGGCTTACGTGCTACTCATCTTTCTTGTTCCCTTTCTTGTGAGAGCTCTTCCTCATGCCACCCTGTAATAAAGGTCAGCACAGGTCTCTTTGGAAATTTTATTAAACTGATAAGGTAATAAGGAGCTGATTACAAGCCAGAAAGCAGCTCCATGGAGAGCAGCCATTTCTCCCATCAGTAATCCATAGTCACCTGTAGGTGACTGTCTATCAGGCAAAGTGTTTCAGATTTGCAGCTAAAGTCTAACAGCTTTCCTCTAATCAGCATGTCCCAGCTGCTGATAAGAATGGCCATAACATTGTCTGCGTGATGCTTCCTCTCACTATTTGGCAGTGTCAGGTTAGAATGTCTCTCACTTAATACCATATAAAATTGGAAATGAAACAGTGGGGATCCAGATGTCGGCATCAGGTATTCCTGATATTCCAGGTCCAGTGGTATTCCAGGTCAGAATTAAGTCAGCCTCAGCGCCACAGAGGACCGAGGGTCTTGTGCTCCTCTGCGTGCCTACTCTGCTGAACACATGCAGGTGTGATGGAGCACAAGGAAATACATAGCATCAAAAGAGCAAGGTCTTGAAAGTGATTCTTTTAAATGGCATATGTGATTTTGGTGAATTTGTCACGATGCCAAGGGAGCTGAAACAATTCCTCCTAGCCACAAAGATGTGAGTGCAGGCAGAGTTGTAATCAAGTACGGTCACATCCAGCCTGATTTGAAGGGTAAGGTTCTTGGTGGTGTTAAATGACAATCTGTCCTGAATTTGTCATGCCCATATGTCATCAGTAACAACTTACACAACACACCTCTCATTTTAGATCCAAGTTTGCATCTGTTCCAAGCAAAACATGTGCCATCTCCCTGTATATTCCTAGCAAGTCTATATTAGACAACACATGAGTAAGTGAAACAGGAAAAAGTCTTTTCTATCTTATGGAGAAATTAATAGAAAATTTCTGTCACTTTTGCCTGGCTTTATGTGCATATAAAACCTCAGTGGAGAAAATTCCTCAAAACACTTCACGACATTTCAATGACACCTGAAAGGCTATTTCACCTTTCCACATATGATGAATACTTGAGAGAAATTTATTTTCATAGGTTTTCAAGAAAGTGGTGGTAAACAAAAGAAAATTTGTCCTTGGGCGCAAATCAATTAAAAAGCTACAGAAATCAAGTAACCAGTGACTTTTTATGATGCTTCCTTTGTGATTTGTCCTGTGTTTCATTGCTCCATCATCCAGGTAAGGGACATCTTTAAAATACGGATTCAGGCTGAGAGCAATCCATCCCTGGATATTGAGATGCCAGATAGCTGATACAGTTTCAACCTTACAGCAGGTTGAAGCTTCAAAGGACTTGATTTATAAATGTTTTCTATTTTTAAATATGCAGCTGGACATCTAGTGTGATTTACAGAAGCATCTGATTGGCTTTGATGCTTAATTTTCATTGACTAACAACCAATGTTTAGGTGCTTCTATAAATCTCCCTAGATGTTTCTCTTCATCGTTAGACACATAAATGTTTTGTAAAGCAGGCACAAAAAATGTAGGCCCTAATTTTCAAATTCTCAAATCTCATGTGACATCAATGGCTAGATTTCAAGAATGCTCTTTTCTGAGCATCCTGAACACTTGCAGATTCTGTAAATTCACTGTCATCATTTGATATATATTTTTTCAGGAATTTTGAACTTCTATCTGCAAAACATGAAGCCATATTGCAGAGAAATCTGCAAACCTAGAATATCAGCATTTTAACACTACGATGTCCTACAGGAATGCTGACACTATTATAAACGTGGTGACATTCCCAAGTGCTGCCTTTGTTCATAATGTTTTTATTTTCCCTTTTATTTACTTTATTGTGGTACAAGGTCACATCATTTACTGCTATGACTTGGAACTGTTTGTTGAAGTGAAGCAAAGGACGCTACAGGATGTGAATATTCTTTCTCTTTCCCCATCTTCCCTGCTCCTTCTCAGTATGTCAATATAAATCAAAATTAGGCCAAAAGGATTTGAGGTGATGAAACCTGAGATTAATCCTAATTAAAGTAATAGAAATGCATTGCTGAGCTCTTTTGTTCTTTGAGATATTCTGCTAACTGACTGCAATGGGATGATGTGTTGTGCCAAATTATTTGCTTTCTAAACTGTAAGCCTTTCTAATGGGAGGGATGTTATGAGTTTCTAGTTGCTTTCAAGGCTATACTTAGGGCTGCAAATGCTTATTTTGGGATACGTTGGTGACTACTGTGAGAGTTTGTGTGATAAGTAAGACTGGGAAGGCAACTTCACATCTTTCCAAATTAGCAGCCTCTAAGCACCCATTTTTCTGCTCTTTGTCCCATTTTGTGCAAGACCAGCTGCCCTCGCAAGGCTATGAAGGAAGGTGCTATCCATATGTATGCAGTGTTATGGATTGTAGAATCTCAGCATTTCTTCAGCAAACACATCAGAGTGTCAAATAGTATTAGGTTTACAGTTAGGCCTAGAATATATACATACATATACATATATACATACATACTTGCTTTTGCTAGTTTACTGTTCTTCTGATGTTTCTTTAAATCTAGCAAAAATTCTCTAAAACCAGTCTATGTGGCTAGAAGGCTTTTTGGGAGAACTTCATAATTCAAGAGGCAGTAAGAAAATGGCCAAAAATCTATCTTCATATATTCAAACACCAAGTATAGATTTTTAAACCACAGCAATTCAATTTCATTTTAAGATTCAGGGAAATTTTAAAAATTAGTAAGGATGTAGAGCTGGCTTCTTATTGAGATACCACAAGTATAAATCTGACACGAGCCAATACAAGATTTCCTAATTCAGAATAAGCCAAATGCAAGTTAAGCTCAATTATACATGAAAATGACTCCAGGAATGTACAGTTTAAAATTTTTCGATAAATTATGTATGAAATGGAGTCATTCCACCACTTTGTTGTCACAAATGCAACGAGTCGAGGATACTACTTTAAAAAAAATTGTGGGTGAGTACAGAAAACACAAAATATAATTAACTCAGACAGCTCTTAGACTCTCATTTTTCTGCCTGATTAAAATTTAACCCAAATAAATAAATAAATAAATAAATAAAAGTGAAAAAAATCTGCCAGCAACCTGAACCTCTTCCTAAGCCTCACGTACCCACTGAAGTTTTCTTCCTGCAGCTGTGTTGACTCCAAACAGTTCTGGCTGTATTTGCTCACTGTGCTGCTCCTGGGTACACGTGAGAGGAGAAGAAAAGAGGTTTGTGGCTGAAACAAAACCACCCACAGCTAGGACAAGCTGTAGCCTCATTAAACTTAGCTGTCCCCAAGTGCTTTCTTGAGAATAGTTGCTCAAAACTACCCAAAGTAATCCACTTTCTTAACCCCTCCCCACCAAGGCTTTTTTTCTTCCCGTTATTAGAATTTTTCATCCCCCTGACTGTGATAATGTCACTTTTTATATATGTGGGAGAATCCGCAAGCAGAATCTGGCCACTGGGCCTTAGGCCAGATGTCCTCATCCTCATGGAGCTGAAGGGCTCTTCTCAGCCTGAAACTGGAGAACTGGCTTCATCCCTGCCACTAACATCCACCCGAGTGCTCTCTGTCTGCCAGCAAGTGAGTTGCAAGCTAAACTGTTTAATAAACGTTAGGGGAAAACACCAAGGATAGGCATTGAAAACAAAAGTTCACCCAGACTGGACAAGTGGAATCAAGGCCTCAGAGAGAAAATTAAGAAACTTTCTTATTAATGAGGAAATGTAATCTTCTATTTATATATATAAATCCTTTTAGTTCTTGAGAACCTCATCTGCTCGGGTTTGACCTCATCTTTCCCCCGTTTGTTCACCAGTTATGTATTTTCTCTGCAGCAGCTCACAATTAGGAGGAATGTAAAAGCAGAGCGAGGCCCTTTATGAGGGAGTAGCTATCTAACTATAAATGAATAATAATCTACCACTTAACAAAAGCACTTGAGAGGGCAGAAGAGCACTGCAGTGTTGTGTAACGACTGGCACAGCAGAGTTCAGGACAGGAAGAAGGTTCCCAAATGGAAAAGGGAGAATTTAGGTGCACAGATAAAATGAAGTTAGAAACATGCCATTTGGCCACACACACATTTCAATCTGGGCACTTAATAGGGGCTTAGTGGAAATTTTCTGGAGGAATGTGCTTCTTTGGAAAAAGCTGCTAATGTCAAATTGTAAATGTTTGGATGGACTGGGTCCTACGGCAGCGCTCTCCCCAGAAATCAGCTGAGCCTGGGAGGGCAGCCTGCCTGGTCGTGGGCACCCTGCCCGGGTGCAGCTGTCGGATCCCATGTCCAGAATTTTCCCAGCTGTTTTTTTCCCTGATTTCTGTGGACAGGACAAATAACCATTCCACATGCCAGCTTACAGAATTATCCACGCCTCTCCTTTTCAAGCCACTGCCAAAAGAACAATGGAGATGCTCACAGCAGGACTCCAGCCCCACATCACCACTGCCCCCCAGTGCATCGAGTGCATCTCTGTTGTGTAACCCTAAGCAGATGGACCATGGCCTGTGCCACGTGCCGTGATGCTGGGCATGTCCCACATGATTCCCCATCATGCCTCATCTTCTCAAAGGACTTCTGTGCTTTTGGGAACAAATTGAGCTGGCCTGATACTGAGCAACTTCAGGCTGCTGGCCTGGAGGAGTTCCTAGCCAAGGGCCAGACAGCTGCTTCTCAGGTAATAAAAAGCTGAAGAGAATTTCTCCCCATTTCTCTAAAATAAATAAATTAATTGCTTTTCACAGAAAATGTTGAATTTTCTATTTTTATTCTGAAGCTGGACTTTTCTTTCAAAGACTAGGACTAGTATTTGGACTAATGCCACAAAATTCTCTGTGTTTTTCTAATAATGAAATGTTAAGACTTTCTGTCTTTACAAGCATGACAAGGACCTCACCGTGTGTGTTTTCTTTAACTTTAGGAATAGATTAGTGTTGTTATGAAGCCTTATAAATGCATATTCTGGCTCTTGACCATGTTTTGTTATTGTATTCATTTTTCCATGTCTTTAACGAACATATTTAAGTAGAGCTTTATCTTTACATCAGAATTGCAATGGTATAATTTAAAGTATGAGTTTAATCTAACATAGTTAAGCTCGTGCAGAAAAATTTAGGCTTCTTTTAATTCAAGTGGTTTCTTTTTTCATTTTATGTTGAGCTGTTAGAAGCATCTTAATCTAGTTGGCAGCAAACTGCTCAATAAGATAATAGGACATGCAAAAAACTTTTGCGTTGATGTAATTACACTGGTCAGGAATCTGCTTTAAGCTATATGAATACTACTTTCTCATATAATGGTCCTCTGTGCACCAAGTACTTTAAAGATATGTATAGATTTCCTTGCTTCTGTTGCTGGTTGTATTTGTGAACATTCAGCAGTAGAAATTTGCCTGGCAGCCAGTTTGCTGCTTAGGTGAATCTGGTTTTATCCATTTTAATACACACAGCAGTGGCCTTCTGGACCCATTCCTAAACAAGACAAGACACATCTGAAGCATTGCATTCGGCCTTCCAAGCAGTGGAGCCACGCATGGGGGCAATACTTCTGTTCAAACAAGCAAGGCCAGGGGCCACCTGCATTAACAATTACTCTCCAATATTTGCTAAGGACCTTTGATGCAACTCGTTACTGTGCTGTTACAGCTGTGCTTTGTTGGCAGCAGAGTTTGGCAATCAAGAACATAATGGAAAAGGTAAAGTGAGAGCAGTTGGAGCAGTTGTGTCCCTAATCGGTTTATGCACTAGACTCTTGTCTTGAACACCCCAAATCCATTCAGTTTGCACATATATAATGAACGCTGTGTAGGGAAAAATGAAGATGAGAGACAGAAAGAGGATAAACACAGACTTATGTATCCAATAAGCCAGAAGAGATTATTTTTCTATTTGTCAGCTGAATATACATGCATCCCACTAAATTCTGACTGTGCTTAATGTGCTTCTCTGCATACTTTGATCAAAACCACAGGAATGTATTAAAGAGAATACAACCCCTTCCCTGCACCCCCTGTTAGTTTGATCAGCTTTGATCTCTGAGGTAGCTGTTTCTTGAAAACTTTGTGAAATAGATATGTAATTAATAGCAAGGGAGCCAAAATTCTGAAACCCTTAAGATGTAAGAAAGATTTTTTGGCAACCAAAAGGACTGTAATTTTAGCTCTTTGAGGCAGACACTAAATCTTACTAATTTTATATAACTTACCTAGCACAGTAGGTTATTCTACCTAGTTAAGGAGGATGACATTCAGTGGGAACATCAGGTGCTCGTTTTGAGTATTTGGGTACTTCAGGAACCTGAATTTCACTTTTAGGTTATGAATGGACCTGAATATAAGGACTTTCCATCTGGAATTCTTTAACAAAGGCTTTGAAATCTGCTCTGTGCACTGAGACTTCAGACCCAGTGGAGGATTTTAGGCAAGTGATTTCACCTCTGCGTGCCTCGATTTCCCCATCTAGAAATTAAGGATGATCATACAGTTCCCTTTTCTAAATGACTTTGAGACCTACTGATTGCAAGTGCTATAGGAAAATGGTACTATTTTTATATTTTTTTATTTATATATTTTTATTATTTTATAATTGCATTATTTTTATTATTTTAATCATATTTCTATATTGCTTTGTGCATTACACCCATCCTGACAATGAGAAAAAATTGGTTTTAATCCAAAGTGATATGAAGAGATTTAAACAAAACATAGGGCAGTTGGTGGATTTACAAGATTCATTCTGTGTTGTATTTAATTGTTTTGCATATGAGTGTACACATTTCTTTGGAGACGTGTGGTACACAAGGTCTTCTTGTAAAGTTCAAAGTTCTCACCTCCCTTCATTGTAAGTTATTGCAATGTACGATAGGTCAGACTGTGTGCTACCCTAACAAATGATCTTCTTAGAAGCCTCTTTTTACTCATTTCACAGCATTAATGATATTTTTAATATTATAAAAAATGCGGACTATCCAAAACAAAGCAAAACATGACAAAGAAAAAAAAAAAAAGAGGTTAAAGCATCCTAAGAAAAAAAAATATTTTGTACTTCCAGCAGGCAGTAATTTCAGTCAAAATCTAACTCTGAGCCAGGTAAGATTTACTCCATCCCTCTTCACAGTCAGCAGAGGGAATTTTGGGCTATAATTAGATCTGAGGAGCTGTGTTCCTGTTAAGCATTTGCACATGAGCAAGAGAGAGGTGAGCTCTTGTTGTTCGCATCTTTGCCTGCTTTTCACAGCTGGGGAACCAGCATTAACAAGACTGGTCTGGAGATAAATAGTGCCCTGGTGACACTAGAGGGAATGAGAACAGCAGCAGCGGTGCTGCAGGTAACCCTCCTCAGCCTCGGGCTTCGCTGATCAATCAGCAGAGCTGTGGAGGGTTTGCTCTTTATCCCTGTATGATGATTTCCCCTCCTCCTCCTCACCTTTGGCATGTTTTAGTTTGGGTCTCGTTAGATGTGTGCTTCAAAGCATTACGCATTAGAGTCCAGGCAGACAAGCACGTGCAATTAATAATACATTTCTAAAAATCAATGGCCACTTTCTTCATTGCTGTGGCACACAAAAGGCTGTTCTGAACTTGACTCCTCAAGGTGCAAAATCAGTGAGTAAAATTGTTTAAAAAATAAATGTCTGTAGGGTTTTAGGTCCTCGTGCTTCTCTTTGCAGTGAAATGCATTAGTTCCCTGGGGAACTGTGGGAAATTACTACTGCTGTTCTAATTTGCTCAACGGAAAAAAATTTAAAAGCCCTCAAGAAGCATGCAGGAAATGGCACTTTGCATTTGATGCTCAATCGCGATAAAAATATTTAGTCAGTGGCAGAATGACTGTAAAGAACATTTTAAGGGCTTTTGTACAGGCTCTTCCCACCCAAACTTGTCAGATGTAGGCCTGTCAATCACCTCAAATGCACATTCCAAAACCTTTTCAAAAACTACAATGAAACCATTCTTTGAGAAATAGGAAAGAGCTTGGAGTTGGATTGATTTTTTTGTATTTTTATTTTTTTTTTACAAAGTTCAGATGTGACATTAATGGTTTGTGAAGATGAACTGGCCGGTGACTCACAAATGGCTCCCAAATCCGCTGTTCTGGGAAACAGCAGGCAGAGGAAAGCTGCAGAGTCTATCAAGAGTTCAGCTGTTTGATCTGCTGCCTCATAAAACCTCCAGGCACTGTGCCCTGCTCTAACCTGGCTCTTGTTATTTGTAGTTGTAGCTATCTTTGAGTCAGTCAGCAATTATATATCGTGCTTTCTCTTTGCTACCAACCTAATTAAAATAACACTGGTACAGGATCTATAGTTATGCATTTGTTTTTCTTGGAAAAATCAGTGTTGGCACAGGGGTAAAACGGAGACCACAGTGTGATAGATTTCAGCCCTACTTTGCCATCTGAAACCTTACTTCTGAGATTACCTTACCTCAAATGTTTCTTTTGCTCTAAGCTACAGGTTTCAAATTCAGAGAAGAGCTGAAATAACTGCTAGAAAAAAAAAAAATGCTACAGATGATAGAGATATCCACTGGAACTGGGTATTAGAGAGAACATTCAGGGTCAGCAGAAAGAAGCACTGAATGATGTTCATTAGGCGTGGGAACATTTTCCTGTAAATGTTTTGAAAAATATAATTGTGGACTAATGCATTTGGGCTAAATTCAGTGTTGCTGTCAGTGTTGTGAACTGAGCAGTGTTTGCCATCATGGAACTCTGACCTTCCCACATCAAAGTTACCAGAAAGCCTGTGGAAAGAACCACAGGTTTCTGAATTCACTCAGCTTTCAGCATGTTTTCAGGAGGTCCCAGAACATTGCAAAATAAGTTCAGGGGATGGTCACAAGAGCCCTGTTCAAGATATCACTTAAGAATAGGTTTGTCCTAGAAGCTTGTGATTAAATTGTCATGTATCTTGATCTCTCCTGATTTGTTTTGTCTTGGATGTGGTGAAATCCATGGGTTCTGTTGTTGCAGAGAGGCACAACAGCAGCAGAGGGCAGCCCGGAGAGAGCTACTCAGGCATCACGAAGGGCACATCTGCCCTGCACAAAGAAATCGACAGCAGTCTCACTTCTTTAATGCAATGTTCCTGAACTAATGTGCCTCCCCGTGAAGCTGGTGTTATGACCTCAGCCTTGGCACCCTACCAAAGCGGCCACATTGCTGTCGAGACCGCGGCGCTGCGTGCAGAGCCTGAATGCCGTAGAGCTGGCCAGCAGCACTGATGGGCTCTCCCCACGGGGTGCCTGCTGCCATGCCAAGCTGCCTGCGGGATTTATGTGTAAAAGACATGCCAGAGTTGAGAGATGTATCATCAATCAGACTATGCATTGTTGCATAGATTCTGTATTATGTTGCAGCCCAGCCAGCTCACCAAACTTAATTTAAATTCCCCCTACCAAGCCAAAAGCAAAGGCAGGTGTTCCCGAGGGGACTGTGCAATGGGAACCTACTGCAGGGATCAGCTGGTGTGCTCACATAACGGGAGCAGCTGTGCAGTCCCCCAGCATCGTTGCAGCTGCCTCCAGCCCTGGTTAAGCCATCAGGACTCGCTGTGCCACGGGCTGGGATTTCTCTGCTGCATTGCTTAGAGGCACAGCACAGGAGCTCCCCGTTCATTTTTCTCCCCTGTGGTTTGGCAGAAATAAATAATAGCTGGAACTAAAATGGTTAGCATAGGTTTATTAACTTTGAGGGAAACAAGTCATAAAAGGGTAAATTGAAATTAAGTGGGTTGAACACTGGGTAAATCAATAGGATTGTACACGGGTCACAAAAAGAGGCCTCCTATTCCATGACCTTTTGTGAGGACAAGCTTGAAGAAACACAACTCAGAAAAGAAAAGAATCTGAGCTCTAGTTAAATAGCAATAACCAGATGTTGTTAGCAGGTGCTGTAAGCCCCAAACAGTGGGATTTTGCTACATGATGTCTTATTTGTCAGAATCAAAGCAGAGACGCAGTCTGAGGCCAGGAAGATGCAGGTGGCTCTGCTTCCAAAAGCTCAGTGCCTTCTCATGTGCTCTGGCTGGCATGCAGAAGGGAAGAATTTCTTATCAACAGACAACTGATCTAAAAATAACTCCCTCAAACAGGCTTTCAAGCTTCTTCTGTAGATAGACATTAAGCAGAAGTAATTCTATGACTACTGAGACAAATTCTGTTATTAGGCATTTGCAGAAGGTTCTTGGAAATTGTGGATCACCATCCAGGGCAGTTTATATCATGGTTGCACAGTGTATTGTAATAATATGCAAGGCTGCAAACTTGCATGAGCTATTGCTGCAGGCAGCAGCGGCTGCAGTATCTACCACATTACTAGAAACAGATTGAAATGATTTTGAGTATGAAATATAAAATTATAATCTGTGCACTGAATGACAGTAATTTTCATATGTGTATCTGTGCATACATATGCCAAAATTACAGTTGTCTCCATTCCTGGAATATGATCCAATTGATATGATACCTTTTAATGGAAGACAAACGGTTATTTATTTCCTAAAGCTAGTGGAGAGTCAAGAGAAAAATCTAGGTCCAGTTTAACAACAGGGTGAATGCTGAGTTAGAATAATGTGACTAACTGAACAGTAGACATCACTGGTAGCTCCTAAGAAAAGGCATTCACCAAGAGTCGAGGAAAAGAAGTAATTCATCGTAATGAAACCTCCTGATTATGCTACAGGTGTGCTCTGGTTGAGTTGTGAAAAAAGGATAGAAAGCAACTGGGAAACAGCTCATCTGGTCTTAAAAAATTGACGAAATACAACAACAACAACAACAACAACAAAAACGGATCAACTGGGAAGAAATGCTAGCTAATCTATCTAAAAAAAAAAAAAAATTTAAATCAAGATCTACATATTTACCGTGAGTAGTATTACTCATATTTACTCTGGAGAGCAGTAACGTGAAAGGCTAAGAAATTGTTGGATTGTGTTCATATGATGCCAAGACTAAGTTATGCCTTTACATTTCCATTATTATTAAATTTAAATAAAGTAAATAAAAACCTATGTAATTATATCCCAAATTATATCCCAAATAATTTGAGGTGAATACCAGGAGGTAGTATAAAACTATACCAATTTTCTGCTGTTTTTGTGTCCTAGGATAAGTGATGAGACCATTTTCATTGACAGGATCCTTTTAGTTTTCCATTATGTTTTGCCCTGTAGAAGTGTCCTCTGTTGATTTTTTTAATTTAATTTTATTTTTTTTTTGTACGCCTGGGGGTTAGTAATGATTCTAAGAGATGATTAACATGTTATTATTAAGGATACTCATGATAACATGATTAAGGATACTCATGATAACATGATTAACATGTTATTATTAAGGATACATGGGATACTCACTGTCCCGTCAAGTGTCGGTCAGCCCCATCTGACCGCAGTGCCTGTGCTCAGCTCCCAGGAGCTTTCTGTGGTCTACGGAGAGCGTTGTTCATGGCCAGCTGCTGAATGTGACCCCTGTGACTTGCAAACACTGCAAAGAAAGCAAAGGTGAATAAGCACTGCTAAGTCACCCCCCAGAATAATACTGTTTTGTACCATTTGGAGTAAACCTAAGGTGAATTTTCCAATGGCAACACATTGGTGGGACTGGTAATAGTGAACAGCAAAGGCCTAAGTGCTGGCTTTCAAGGAATACGGCTAACTTCCCTTTTCAGACCAGCTAGGGAGTCTCATGCAAGGCACCTGCCTGGTGAAGGGACCTGCATCATATGCTGTAACTGATTTTTCCAGCCACAGGCCCATGCCCTTCTGGAGTTTAGCTGGTCGAGGTGAAGACTTAGAGGGCTGAGCCTTTGCTGCCAAGACCTGCTGTGAGGAAAGCTGGATGTGAGGCCTGCCCCTCCTTCCCTTCGGAGCTGCTTTAAGCTGGGCCTTTACTCCCTTTTCCCTGTCACCTCACAGCTGCGTCTGCGCCTGCCTCCGACCTCCAGACTCGTACTCACAGCCAGATCCTGGCTCTACTCTTTGGCTTGGAGCTGCCTCATCACTGGGGGCTCACAGGGTGCTCACTGGGCCGTGTCTGTCCCTGGTCGCAGTCCCCAGCCCCGCTCCTGACCCTGACTTGCTGCCCCTCGGTGGGACCCCCGCTCTCACCGGCCTCCTTGCCCGGCTCAACCCCCTGCCGCTGCTGGCGGCCCTCGCTGCTCCCCGACACCTCGTCACTGCAGATGTCATATAGCTGGGCACTCAGGTAACTCAGCTGGCTTTGGGGCTTGCAAACAAACTACGTGGACTTCCATCATTGCTGTCCGAGGTCCAGCATTGCACACAGCTGACAGCTGAAGTCAATTTCTTAAGTAATGGAGCACTTTTCCCAAATGGCCGAGTGAGACTGAAGGGAGATAGACTGTGAAGTGGTTTGTTCAAACTACAGTTCACCTGCTGATAGAGTTTAATTTCTACCATCCTGCTGCTGTGTCTTTTCAGCTGTGAGAGCCAGTGTACAAGATTAGAGAACAGTGGCTTTCTCCCCTGAAAATTTCATTTGTTTTGTTTTTTTTCGGGTTTTGCCATGGAGCTGGCATTTAATCACTAAGATGTGTCATGCTGCTAAGCTGCGTGACAGCTTGATGTACCAAAGGATGCTCCCCTCTGAAAATGTAAACTATTTATGCTGTATATTTCTCTACCTAAGGATTTTTTTTTATTTTTATTTTTTTTCCCCCCAGCTAAATTACAAATAAGTGTCCACACTGCACTTCTGGTATCAGTGAAGCTAAATAGCTCTTTTATCTTACTCTATATTTTTCTTCTCTATGGTCATTATTTTAAAGCATGAAGGCAAAAATTGTCTTCCTGCTGCACATCGCTGACAAGAGGGAGTTGTTAGTCCTGGCTGGGGCAGGCTTTTCCTTTCTCTTGGCACTCAATATCAAAAGGACACTTGGGGTATCAGGAGAAACCTTCTCACATTTGGAAGTTTCCAAATCTGTTCTGGATCGCAGGGCCCCCAAGGCTATTTGGATGCAGTACTTTATTGGAATTCACTGCTTTTGAAGAAAAAATGTTCCTTGTATTTTGCAGAGCCGACATGACAATTCAACCATGTTTGCTCGAAATGTTAGCTTTCAGGACCAACCTTCTCCTGGATTAGTGACCTTTTGTAAATTTGTATATGTACTGTCTAGCATAAGCCAAGTCTCAGGGCATTTTTTGAAAGGACCACATTATTTCCTTCTAAATTTTCAAGTTAAGGAAACATCGTGTTGGATCTCTGATGAAGTCTCATCGTCAGTGAAGATGCAAATTAGAACTTGACCAGACTGAATTGTGTTTATCAGGATTTTATTGCTGGCTTTTTATAGAGAGTATGTTGACATTTTGTACAGATGGAAAATTTGGTTTTCTTTCTCCCACTTACTGTTCTCCTACACATGTACACACAGTCCCTCATGTATAGAGTTGTCAGTCTTAGGAGGATCATATCATCACAATACAAGAGGAGAGTTTGAAACACCAGTGTTCTACATTTATATGTTTATGCTGCACTCACAATCAGCCAGGCACAGAGCTGCGTCTGTAATTCGTTGTGACAGCAAACAATCCATTTGCATGTGTAAGAACTTCGTTTGCGGTACTACTACTAATCATCCTTTCTTAGGGCAGAATTTTCAAAGGTATTTGCACACCTAACCTACTTATATGTTTTTGGAAACCTTGTTTGGAACCATTGAGTGACTTTAGCTGCCAAATCCCTTAAAAATGAAGAATTTTATATCAGTTTTATAGAAGATGAATGACTCCGCATTAGATTTGGAATGCAATATTAGAGATTGTACTAGAAAAAAAAAAAAAAAAGAGTGAGAGACAGAGAGACAAATTCTGGCTCATGCTGTGCTTCTGACATGCGTCTCTTCATTTCTAGTTGAAGTCAGTGATTTTTACCTGCACATATACACAACCTTCTTTCATAGAAGTATTTTTTTTCACATTTCCTATTTCCTTGTTTCTGTGTCAGATTTTATTTGCTTCAGACCTTCTGTTCCCCGTGATTATGTATTTGAGTTCAACCGCCTTATTAAGACAAGAAGCTGGAGAAAATCAACAGATGTTTATTATTTACATTTCAACAGCCACAGCCAAACAGTGTCTGGATGTTGACACTTGATTGCACTGATGTGAAGTGATTAATGCTTTCCTAATTGTAGACAGCAATGCAAGCACAGAGAACTTAATGACTGACTTCTGACTTTCATGCTTGACCTGAAGCCTGAATCTTTAAAATCTTCCAAATTTCATCAGAGGCACAAAATTTCCCATTAAAATCAATGCCAGTTGTGGCTGTCTAAGCTGTTGCAACTTGTCCACAGAGCCAAAAGGCAACAGATTTTACTTTTGCCTGGTTGTATTGAAGAAGGAAAAAAAAAAAAAAAAAAAAAAAAAAAAAAAACCTCTAATGATTAAAATTATAAACCAAATAATTATCTATTTCAGTGCAGATATACTTTTTTTTTTTTTTTTTTTTTTTAATGGCATGTTAATTTGTCTGCATATCAATCCAGCTTTCTGGATTTAACACTATGAGGAATTCACAGAAAATGAAAATGTTTAAAGAAGTAGATATCATATGCATCCATCAGTTTGGTGTTTCACGATTCCATACTGTGGTTTCAGTCTCTGCTTTTGCTGCTTCATTGGAAAGCAAAGCCTCTTCTGTCAGGAGGCTAATGGGTGCCCTTACTAAACGTGAAGGTCACTATCCATAGCTGTTAGCTAGTGGAATTATACCATCCAGCTAATATAAGAATTAACTTATTTTCTGTTTGCAAAAGTATTTGTTTAATCACTGTATTGCTAGACAGTTCTTAGAGGAAAGGAGAACGAATTGGGCATTATATCAGACCATCTCAGCTTATCGACTTTAATAGAAGTTTCACCTATTTAGGACAAAACTCAATTTTATTTGTTCTTGCATAAAATAGGAGCAAACATGGAGATAATCTGTAGTGAGAAGCTGCCAACTGTTTAACTCTTCATGAGTTAAGACAGCTTTTTTTTTTAAGAAAATAATTTCCAATATTTGTTAATAGCTTTTTAGTATTTATTGCGTATGCTGCACAAATGGAAGGGTAGAGAAACTGGCTATGAGATACAGAAAGAGATGAGTGGTTTTTCTTTTTTCTTTTCTTTTTTCTTTTTTCTTTTCTTTTTTTCCTTTTAGGGACTTCTTTAAACTCCATAGGAAGTTTCATATACGTCATGTGACAGTTTTGAAAGATGAAAAATGTGGTGAAAGAACTTTACAATGAAAATGTGAATGCTGCTCTACTGATGATGAGAGGCTGATAATAATTGAGAGCCATATGCTTGAAGTTAAAAATCTCGTAGCGCTTGCAGACTTGAGATCAAATATTGTTCCTGTGTTTTGCTATGTACTGGAACTCCAATTTGGGGTTGTAAGTAATGATCTATCTCCTGACCAGAAAGCTGCGGTGCTGACTGTAAGTTGTAATGGTTTACTCCAAAAACATGACAGCTCTGTCACTATAAAGCAGCAGATACCATCAGTCTGTGGAGTGTGAGAGGCTGGAAAGTTTGTAGAAAACACAGAAACCTGTCTGCGCAGAGTACCTTCTGCTGAGTCCCTTGCGTATCACAGGCAGTTGCGCTGTAGGCAGTGTGTCTCGACATGCTGCGTGCTGTACAGGTGGGTGTACGCATATTGTCTGTGTCATGATTATCACTCAATTGCCTGACTGGTGTTCCTGTCAAATAAGCAAACCTTCACTCATGACAGCCTGTTTTTTTCACATGCAAGTAAAAAAATGTCAATGTCAATGTTTCCTTGAGTAATATTTTCAGTTTCACCTGAAACCTTCAAACCCTTGTCACTAATCTGCAGGCACAAAATGCCGCACCAAGCTCTCAAGCAGTAATCCCTGCAGCCGCACAAAGGCTCAGCGGTGCCACTGCCTGCAGAGTTTGACAGAAATTGCTGACAGTCACAGGGGGTTCTCAGCTGACATTTCTTAACTGTTATTTCTGTTGTATTCCAGCAGTGTCTAATTGTTCATTCAGAGCCTGGGCAGTTTCCACTGTCCGTCTTTGCATAATTGATACACAGGACCAAGTATTCTTTGTCTGCGCGTTTCAAGAAATGTGAGAAGTGGAAAGGTCCATGGCACCACAACCAGGTGCTCAGGTTATCTCCAAGTGAGTCTCCATGTCACTGAAACCTTACTGAACCTCGCAGACCATGCCAAAGTTAGATTTGGGAGGAACGTGTTAAAAAGGGAAATGCATGAATGTGCACAGCCTGGGTGGTACAGCCACTCCGAGTTTGGTGTTGTGTTCACACCTCCTCCATCAGAATTTGGTGCTTATGTCTGCAGACATAATGTGTTTCACAAAGGAGAGCTGCTAACTGGCTAGCAATTATTTTGCACCAAACTTCCTTTCACCACTCTTAAACTAAAATAGTCTATCGGGTATCACATCATCTTTGAACAAACCCTTCGCTGCCTCATAAATTATCAGAAAGGCTGGACAGCAGGACTGCTTTTGGCAGAGTTGTCCACTCTGACAAAACGGCTGGAAGTACAGCTCCACACCTTAGTTCTCATTAGTACCATTAATTTCGTATTTCTTAGCCAAAGAACATATTTGGTTGCACATTTCACTCCCATTTGCAATAGGCTAAAATTTGCCTCAAATCTGTCCAACCTTTGCAGAAAAGAACATTTTGACAAGCGTGATCTTGGAGGATCTAATCTTTCTGTCAGTGATAAAATGTGGCTCTTGACACAAAATCCTTTCCTCCATGCAATTTTCTTCTAAGCTTTACCACTGATATGGTATACCTGTGAACATTTGAAAAGCAGCTTGACCTTGTTGCACTCAAGCTGTGCTTACTGGAGTTTGATGAAAATCTGCTTAGTGTTTCACATGTCCGCTTTAAAACTCTATCACACCGATCAGTTTTGGGGTTGTTCAGGGGCCCTGCCTGGGTTCAGAGGCAGCTTGGTGTAAAGTCACAGTTTTGTATTGTGAAGCTACAGGGTGTGTGATGAATCTCAGGAGCTGCCTTTTATCATGCACTGAGCTAAACTGTCAGAAAATTAACATCAAACTCATTCGGACATTTCTGATTTCAGAGTATCTGGAACGCTCCTCTTTGAGTAGGGCGATGTGTTGGCTTGTACCACTCGCACCTGCAGGAGCAGGACGCCTCCCGCACACCCTTTGTTTGTGTAGAAAAACAAACAAACAAACAAAAAAAACAACAACAACAAAAAAACACCACTGAGAACATAAAGAGATTTTAAAGAGCACAGAGAATAGCCAGGCGGCATGCCATGAGAGGAAAGGACAGCAAGGGCTTGTGAGTGCCCTGGGTGAGGTGGGGCCATGCACAGAGGTTCTTATTCAGCAGCTGTCCTGCTCTGGCAAAGCTGTATCTGAGGATGGAATGATCCGGCCTACGTTGGTGTGTTTGATTAAAGGAACCGCAGACTTTGTTGGGCCCGGGTAAAATGTAGTATAGCTGACTATATCCTTATTTATTTTTTTGTTGTTGTTGAAAAGAGCTTTCCAGAATCACTCTTTACAGCATTCTTTTGCTGACATGCTGCCTCCTTGTCAGCTGTCCCTGTTGATAGCTGGAGCAGCAATCACTTTACGTATGGAATTAACCCTGGTGTTCAGAGGTAACTTGCTATGCCGTGTGTTAACTTGATTTAAACCACTGAATTTCCTCAAGTGCAATTGATTTCTACTTGCAGAAGAAAATGTCTCTAAGAAAAGTCCGTAACTGTAAGTGGCCTGGCCTTAGCGGCCTGGCGGCGCCGGGCTCCTTGTGCCTGGGGCAGAGGCGACATTCCTGCACCGGGCTTCCCCTTCCCCTGTGACCTGCTGCCGGGAGGAGCCACCTAACTGGGGACTAACTGCAGCCGGGCGGCGGCACCGCGTCCCCTCAGCCCCGGGGCCGAGCACCCGAACACCCCCGGGCCCTGAGGACTCTTCTCGCCCCCCCCCCCCTGCCCCCCAGGGCTCCACCGGCCCCGCCGCCTCCCCTCAGGCGGCTGCCGCGGGGCGCAGCGGCCCCTGGCGGCCCGGGGCAGCGCCGCGGCTGTGACCGCCCGGCCGGGCACGGGCTGGGGCCTTCTCCGGCCTTGTCTGCACACTTTTTATTCCGTGTCGGGCCGGCGGCACGGCGGGGGGGTCCCGCACAGAGCTCCCAACCGGGGGCACCTCCCCGAGGCCTCCAGCTCGACAGGGGGCGCTGCGGCCGCCGCCTCCCTCCCCCCCCCCCCCCCCCCCGGCACCTCCCCGCTGCCCCCCGCGGCCGTTCCGCTTCCGTGCGGGGCCGGGGCCGGGCCCGGGGCCGGGATGGAGCGGGATCTGCTCCGGCAGGCGTTGAGCTACCACGGCCCCGCGCTGCTGTCGCTGCTCCGCGCCGAGCAGCACGACAACCCCGACTTCCGCGGCCTGCTGCCGCCGCCGGGGGCCGCCCCCGAGTCGCCCCGCGGGGGGGCCCCCCGCTCGCCGGCCGCATGGTGAGGGGGCCGGGGGGGGGACTCTGGGGGGGGTCCGCAGGGGGTCCCGGGGCCGCCCTCAGCGCCTTCTCCTTCCCCGCAGGAGCGAGGTGACGGGCCTCGAGGCCGACATCCAGCGCTTCATCGCCCAGAAGGCCGACCTGCTCTTCGCGCAGTCCTGGCAGCCCAACGGCCCCATCGCCGAAAACATCGAGGAAAATGAAGGTGAGGGCCGGGGCTTAACTGTTTGCTGGTGTGCCTTCTAGGCCAAGCGTAAACTCTTTTTGCTATAAACACACCGTATTTTAAAGCTGGTGTTTGGCTTTTTTACTGTTATCATCAGCTATTTTGTGTTCTCGGGTCGCAACTCGGTCATTTTCTAACTGAACGTCTCGTGTGTTGCAGAGTGTTACGCCGTCATGCCTCCCCTGGAGCAGTTCATGGAGGTTCCCGGCGAGCTCCGGAGAGAATTATTTTTTCGAGACATCGAGCGTGGTGACGTTGTGATTGGGAGGATCACTTCCATTCGTGAATTTGGCTTTTTCATGGTGTTGATGTGTCTGGGAAGTGGTTTCATACGGCAGATTGCAGACCTGGAAATCACTGTAAGATATGGCTTCGATTACTCTTTTATGGGTATGGGGTTGTCTTGCATCTCGTAACGGAGTACTAGGAGTAAACGTAAGCTGAGCTTTAAGGCAGTGAATGCTAACAGAAGGTAGGGACAACTTGTGATGCTTTGCTCAGTCAGTAAGCGCTTTCATTATGTCCCCTACTCAAAATGTGTTACTTGTCAGTTGGAAAGTTCATTTATGGATGCATAGATTTTGATTTGAACCAGACCATACATTTAATTATCACCACTTTGACATACGTTAAAGATTAAACTAAACTTAATTTTGGGGAGGGGAAAAAAAAAAAAAACTTTGTTTAAATGCTTTTAACTAATTATCTATTAAGCATAAGGAAAACTGGGATAGTCTGTTGGCTCCAATGTTGTTATTACATGCTTTATTTCAGAGGGATAAGTGTTTCTGTATTTAAAAACATCTGTAGACATGCATTACAAGATAAGTTTACATGTTCAAAGATAGTTGTGCAGGTGAGATTGTGGGTTGATGGTGAAAACACGGAAAGTTCAGTGATGCAGGCTGCTTGCTTTTTACTCATGCAATTCTTCCTTGGCTCTATTGCAGGCTCTTTGTCCATTGAGAGATGTGCCTCCTCAAAGCAACCACGGAGATCCTTTATCTTATTATCAAGCTGGAGACATTATTCGAGGCAAGTAGCCACAAACATTGTCGGGAATTTCTCATTTTCGAGATGCTTCTGCCATTTTATCTTAACTTATATTGTTTCTGTAGCTGCAGTCAAGGATGTTGATCGTTACCATGAGAAGATCACGGTATCACTCTACAGCTCAGCTCTTCCACCAAGTCTCTCTAGTATAACATTAGGAGTAATCACCTCTGATGACTTGCCTCTACATTATAAGTAAGTATAATTCAGTTGTACTAACTAGATATATTCAGTCTTTGACAGTCTGTCCTTTAAACGTGTCACAGTTGTTTCTGATTTAATTAGGTAACTCCATACATTTTGTTATTGTTTGCTTTCACATACTTTTTTCTAGATGTGTTGGGTGTGCTTGTTTTTTCAAAATCTGTCCCAAAACTTAAGAAAAGTAAAAAGCACAATGAGGTTATGTTCTCTAAATGCAGAACTTGAGGGCCTGGGTTAACAACAGTAAACAATAAGTTTAAATTAAAAAAAAAAAAAAAAAAAGAGTTGAGAGACTGACATATTAAACTCTTAACATTTCCCTTAGTAGAAAGAAGGACACAGCTGTCTGCAATTTTTGAAGGCTTTCATATGTCCTAGAGATGCCTAGGTTGGTGTCAGAATAGGTTTCAAAAGCTGTCTTAGGCTGAAGGAAATAAGTATTGCTTAAATGGTGTGAAAATTTATGCTAATGAAAAGGGCTAAATGTAAATATCGAATTGAGTGTAGTGTCCATGAGGTTTTATGTACATTGGTGCTTACTTTAAGGCGAAGCATAGAAGTTGCTAATTCAGCAGAGACATTTGAAGAGGTTTTGCATCGTTCCCGAGGATTTGATAATCCATCATTAATTGAATATTTAACAGAAAAACTAGGAATAAGTGAATCAAATCCACCATCTTTGATGAGAAGTCTTCAAATGTAAGTCATTTTTACGTTATTCCTCTCCTATGCCTTTGTGAAGGTTATTCTGATCGATTGAAATAGGCTTGTGAGTGAAGGTCCTGAACCACTTGATGCTTTTCTGAAATTTCAACTTGCACGATTGCAGCTATTGTGTCCCTAAATGTTTTTAAAAGCATACTCCTCTGGAGTAAGAAATTTCCATTCTGTTTAAATAAATAAGACACCTTAGCAAACATCATGTCTAATGCCAAGGTTTTATGAAGTTATTATTTAGATCTTGTCAACATCGTTGGATTGAAATGCAGGATGTTTAAGCTTTAATATGGCAGAAAACATAAGTTTATCCGCAGTGTTTATTGGAGTAATAGATCTGTCCTTTAAGTTAAATGTTTATGCTATATATATATATATATCATTGCATATATATGAACACCAAATATGTGTGTGTGTGTATATATATATATACACATATTTATATATATATATACACATATTTAGTGTTCATATATATGCAATGATTATTGTGGTCCTCCATATATTACGCCCCAAGGCAGGTGTGAATATGCTATATTTTTGTTAAGTGCACTGCAGCTGTGCTGGTTCAATTCAGCGCTTTAAAATAGGCTGGGAAAAAAAATGTATAAATATGAAAGAACATGCCCAATTGCAGGAGAGTGGTAATGCATCCAATAAATAATGTTTCAGCTTAATTCAAACGCATTACATATTGTAAGATTAATTTTGCCCGTTAATAAGTCAACTTGAGGGGTTTTTTGTTCGTTTTAAAGGAAAAATATCGATGAAGAAGATTTTGCACCTGCATTGAGGAAAAAGCAGTCTGAAGCTTGGGCCCTGAAATGGTATGTAGAAGGTTATTTTCTTATAGAGAGTTTATTGTAAGGTTAGATTAGGCTGTGGCTTGTATTTCTTGAAAGAAAATACACTTTGAACTGTATGTTGCACAGCACACACATGCTGCGATGTTACCAAGAAGGCCTGCTTGAAAGTAACCCTGACCAAGTGGGTACACGATAGATGGATTTTGGGAGTGAATCTTCAAACTTTGTCACATTTAAGGGAGAATGTTTTTTAAAATAGCTGTAACATGCTCGCCTATTGATGAGATCAGAGCACAACTTGTGACCATACTAAGTACGCAACTTGAATTTTTTTCATTTAGCCGTTGGATGACTAAATACAGCTTGTCTTTCCATTTCATCCCAAGCTGTATGCTTTAACAAACGCTCTTGCTGCCTTTGAAAAATCAAATGCATTTCTCTGGCTGCATTTGGAACAGCAGCTGGGAATGGGTGCTATTGCTTTTATGATATGCATTGTATTTGTGATACAGAGTGGAGTATACAGAAGTAAGAGACTTTGTTTTCCTAAGAATGTAATTTTTTTTTTGTGGAAAAACTTCTCTTGAATCTACCAATTACGAAAAAATGGAAGTGAACCCTTAGAATTTCTGGTTGCTATGTCAACAAAAGCAGTGTTTTTTTTAAAAAAAACAATTGCATTTTGCAACTTTAATTAATTACAGAAGAGGCTAATCGTAATGGTAAATCTAATCTTTAATGAGAAAAGTGTCTAATGAAAGTTCTGAAATTCAATTTATATAATTTACCTTCCAATAATTTAATACTTTTGGCAAATGCAGAATGCCCATATCACATTAATCTGAAATGTTAGCCTTAAATACGTTATAACAAGATAATGTTATTGCTTGTTTGGAACCCTAATTTGTGAGTTACTGCGAGTACACAATCTGCAGGCAAACCATACATAGTATTTTTCTATTTTTTTCCAGTGTGAAGGCTGGGGTTGATTATTTTAAGGTTGGGCGCCACGTGGAAGCCATGAATGAGTACAACAAGGCTTTGGAAATTGATCCACAGAACGTTGAAGCTTTGGTGGCCCGTGGAGCTCTGTAAGTCTGCTTGCTTCATTGTAGGTCTGTGGGTTTCTTACTCTGTGAAAGACGAGCATCATTAAAATCCGTGCAACTTTTGTGTTATTCTAGGTATGCAACAAAAGGAAGTCTGAACAAAGCCATAAGTGATTTTGAAATTGCATTAGAAAACTGTCCTACCCACAGGAATGCAAGAAAATACCTGTGTCAGACACTTGTGGAAAGAGGCGGGCAGTAAGTGTTGGGGTTGTGTGTTTGCTTGGCTGTTAATGCTTTTTCTTACAACATTCTTTAATACGATCCAACTTAGGGCACAGATTGCCATCTGGCCTTCCTGGTGTGTGTGTGTGTGTTGGAAATACTCCTGTTGTGCAGATGGTTTACGCTTTCTACTCTGTCCTAGTCAAAATCCTCACAGGATAGTTAAGATTTGATATCCTTTCCCTTAGTAGGTTACCAGGTTTGTGTAAAGTTCTGTGAAATGTCTGAAGATATTCCTATATGTATAGGAACATCTTCTGCATATGCTGAAGATATTCTGCATATATGTATAGGAATATGCTTCTGCATATAAGGAAGATATTCCTATATGTATAGGAATATGTATATATTATATATATATATATACACTTCAAGAAAGTGTTTGTAACAAAATCACATTCTGTCACTCGTATTCTGTTAAATATTTGTTAGCCACTGTATTGCAGAATTTAGCTTCTGAATTTTCAGGGAATAGATTTCTTAAGACCTGTGTTAAGAAGTTACATAGTGTATTTGAAACTGGAATTGAAATTCTACAGAATATTATGATGATTAGGAGACAAAAATGCATCGAATACTGATTTATTTCTGTACTGAGATGGGCTAGGATGATAGGGTCTTGGAGGGATGCAGTGGCAGCGTTCTAGTGCAAGTAAGAAAGACTGTCCTAAAAAGAAACTGTCAAGTTCTGTCGCTTAACTGTATATAAATTCTCATTTGAATGTTAGGTTGGAAGAAGAAGACAAACTACTGAATGCTGAGAGTTACTATAAAAAAGCCCTAAGCTTGGATGAGACTTTTCAGGAAGCTGAAGAGGCCTTAACGAAACTCCAAAAGCACATACAGGTGATTCTTTACTTTCTCTTCATATTAATTCTGTTACAATAAAAAACAAAAATCATATTAAACCTTTTGAACAGAGGGGCTTGAAGTTGATCGTTTGTCTTACTCTCTGCTTCCCTTCTCCACAATAATAAATCTTTTATAGTGAGCATTATGGCTGTACCTACCAGAAGAAAGGTACCTCTTGATGACTGCTGTTTTGAACAGGACAGTAAAGAAATGCCCAACAGTGGAGATGAGGAAAGAGGATAAAACCATTAGCCTTAGCTAAAGCATGGAGGAGAATATTCCATCACAGAAGCATGATTATTAGTGTTAAATATTCTGTGAGTAGAAACATGCAAAGTACAAAACCCTTAAGTGAGTCAAAAAGTATTGCGTGCCCTCATACCAGCAGGATGCTTTTTGTTTGGAAGAAGATAGGGTAACACCTGCCAAAGCTAACTCGCAGGAAGATCGCAGGAGGGGAAGGTAGTAGGTGATTTAAAGGAATACAGCACGACTGGAGAGCAGACAGACATTTTTGAATATCTTAGCTTTCTTTTCTGGTGTCTTTTTTCTTTCTTCCCTTGCACACAGCATGTTTCCCAGGTGAGCCCTGGTGAGTCTCTGTGCTAATCTGTGTTGTCCTCTTTTTCCTTTTTCCTTTTATTTACCTCCTTTACTTGTATTGTCTTCCAGAGAGGATCAGCTTAAGATATAGCAATGAGGAACAGGCTTGTGTTCTGTGCTTCTGCATATAAGGAAGTAAAGAGACTGAGGTAGATGCCTTGCCTGACGCTTCTTCAGTTGGTGGAGCCATAATGCTGACAGATCATGTTGAAAGAAGGGAAAGAGGAGCTATGACAAGCTTTTTGATAAAAACTGACTGCATTATAGATAAACTGTTGTATGGTATTTGAGCACTGTCTGCATTTGGTTGCTTTAGAAAGATCTTGACGTCTTTCTAAAATGACGAAGAACATATTCAGCAAGTAGTGATACTTTACCCTCCTTCAGATTTTTTCTGATATTGTTCTCATTGATACAGCAGATAAACACAATGCTAGCTTTTGTTTGTGGGTTTGCATAGCCTTTTGTTCAGTCAAGGATTTCCTTTAGTTTATCTGTTATGGCAACTGCTAAGTTTTGAAAGCGATCATCTGCCTTTCTGCTTATTCTGAATAGAGCTACTACTTAGGGCTGTAGATTGCAGAAGTCTGATCTTTAGTAGACCTTAGCAGTGTGCCTTTGAGGATTGTTCAGCCGATAATCAGACACCGTTGCATTTATATGTATTTTAATATGTATGTCTGATACAATCACGGTTGTGCTAGAATGGCTGAAACAACACAAAAGTGAGTTTTCCTGTAATACTGATTATGTGTTTTTCTTTGATGCATTTTCTTCTGAATTGGACCGTTGCTGCTGTATCTGACATCTGGTGCTGCTCATCACCAACAAACCCTTGGAACATGATTTCTTACGTAAACTATGCGTCAAACTGGTTTGTGAAATTGTTACAAAATGGTTTGTATGCAAACATGGCCAACTTGAACACATTTTACAATGGGCTCTGCCATATTTTACTTGTGAACTACAATAACGATACTTTCCCTGAAATCTTTTTTCCTTTCCTCCCCTCTTTTCCCCATATTGCTAACATTGTGGGTTTCCTGCATACACCATCTATACCTTTTGGGGTATGTGCTTCACGGTGTGCTGGATCACGGGTACCACTGCAATGGCTGCCCAAATATATTTTTAATGGGTAAAAACTGCAATATGGTCACTAACATAAACCTGATTATCACAACGGCCAATGCCAAACTTCTGAATAATATTAATTCTTGATCTGGGAATCCCGGTAAAACATCCTTGCTGTAATTACACATTTGAATGGGGCTGGGGACATGGGAAAAATACCTGTGTTAACACTTCCAATATATTTTTTTTTTTAATGATATTTGGGTTCAAAAAAGAAATCTTTGGAAATGAGGGAGAAGCAAGCTGCAAAAGAAGAGAGGCAGAAAGAAAAGAGAATAGAAACAAGTGCAGAAAAATTGCGTAAGCTTTTAAAAGAAGAAAAAAGGTAACCTTGTTGTATTCAGTATACTGATTCTTGAGCCTATTAAGCCAGCACGTGAAATTTTTCATTAAAAAAAAAAAAGCGCTGCAAACCAGTAAGTTATGGGCTGTTAAGGGGCCCATTTTAAGTACTAGAATTTCTGATAGTTAAAGCACAAGTCAGGTAGCAGTTACAGACAAAGGATGATGCATAAAGATAAAGCAACACAATTCCATGGCTGTGTCCCAGTCACTTTCTTTTAACCTAGGCTGATGGTAAAATAAGCTCTAACATTAGCATTTACTAAATTTTGCTATTAATGCCTTATCTGCAGTCCTAACTGTGTTACTGTCCCTGCATTAACCACTGAAAAGGTGTTAAGATGCCTTTCATAATACAGTGTTCAGTGGATTCAATCTTAATTCTCTTGGTTAAGAAATGACAGTTGAAATTGTCTTGCTGGGTCAGGCCCAATTTCCATTGATACTTTGCGATTCAATCTGGGGAGTACAGATTTCCTTTCTACTTAATTTTTTTGCCTGATTCTAAAGATTATCTCACAGGTTAATTACATTTTCAGGTTGAAGAAGAAAAGGAAAAGATCAACTTCCTCCTCTTCCTCCTCCTCTTCGTCCTCAAGTGACTCTTCATCAGACGTATCAATTTCTTCTTCCTCCTCTTCCTCTGATCACAAGAAACATAAGAAAAAGCATCGGCATAGATCAGAGTCTTCCCGTAGTTCCAAAAAACGCTCTTCTAGAGCTTCTTCACATTACAAAGATCAGGTTAGGAAAGAGGAGTGGTATTCACCTCCGGCTGATACCTCTGCCTCTTTCCTGAACCAAAGTTTTGAAATGGAAAAACTGCTGGAAAGGCAGGACAGCTTAGCATGTCCAAAAACAGAGGTAAGAGAGAAAGACAGACACTGTTCTCTGTCGAGGACTTCAGGTGATGATGAAGACACTTTTGGAGGTAGGTCTGAAGATTCAAGAGATTCTTACAGTAGTTCCAGAACTCAGGCAAGTAGTAGCAAAAGTGAAAAATATCATAAAACTGACAGATTTTTCTCCAGTAGGAGGGGATATTCAGGGTCATATTATAAGTCAGATGATAAAACCAGGACACATTATTTTAGGAAATCAGAAAGGGACGTAGAGGGGAGAAGAGAACACTTTAAAAAGCATGGCTCAGATCAAGACAGGTATTACATGTCTCCATCAGGGTCTGACTATTCTGGCAAGTCAATGGGAAAGTACAGATCATATTCTAGCACTTATTTTCATGAAGGTGATAGAAGTTATGGTAGTGATAGGCATGCATTAAGTCAGCATAGAAGTGAAAGTGGGTATAAGAGTAGGGAAGGGAGTCATGAGGAGTCTAATAAAACAGAGGAACCTGACAAGGAAACTTTAAATGGTGCAGAACAAACAGAAAGTGGCGTTAAAAGAAACCTGCCCCAGAACTTAGTTAACATATTCAATCAAATTGCTGAATTTGAGAGGGAAAAAGGAAGTAAGCAGAAGAAACAAAGTACATAAAATGATTTTCTGCTGGATAGAGTTAAATTATTTTTTATCTATATTTCTCTTGAGGAAAAACAAATGCTCTTGAAATGCATATGAAAAGCAACAAGCAGAATATGTTCCGTGTTGCAGATTGTCAGGCTTAAGGTAAAGATTGTACAGTGGAAAGACATGCAAGGATATCTTAGTGAAATACCAGTTGTTATTTAAAATCAAGGTTTCCTGTGCTCTTAGGATGTTCCTGTACAATATTCTTTGGGTAATGGGGTGAAATTGTTTGATTCTCTTCGACTGTAGTTGTGTAACTTACATCAGATACGCACTTTAAAAGCAGGCATTTTTCTTTTTTGTTGTGTTTTTTTTTTTTTTTTTTTTTTTTCCTTCTTCCCCTGTGGTACAACTGACTGTTAACTACTTTTGTATGAAACTTTAACTTCCAGGTATTGAAGGGGAGTAAGTAAATGACACTCATATTCCATCAATGTATATAGCTCATTTCATCATTAAATTTTCTTAATTTTGTGTCTTGGTTTTGTTTATGTCACTGGGATGTTTGATGCTGGTGCACTAGTTATATATGCTGCATAAGTGAACTGAACCCCCCACCATCTGTGAGAAAGCACATTTATTATGTTATTTAAGCACAAACACATTTTCTGTTGTTAAAAAAACAAACCTAAAACAATCCCTGAAGTAATAGCTAACAGCTGGCTGACTATACAACACCCATCTTCAAGTTTTCAGAATAATTCCTAATACGTCAGTCGCCAAAAAGGTACTGTGTAATTTTGCAAAGTAGTACAGTTTTACTGACTATAATTTTATATTGTCATCATCTTTTGCTTAAGATATGATCTGAAATGACCATTTGTTTAAAAGTCAAGGTTGACATGGAAACGAAGTGCAAATACTACTACTCAGGTTTTTGCAAGTGCTCCGTATTGCTGTTAAGGAGGGAAAATACTTAAATGAAAAACTAAGATCTTTGTTATGAGGGTTAATCTTGTTGCTTTTTTTACATCATTACCGCCCCTACTCTAGCTTTTGCAAGTACAGAATAAGCATACTGTAGTCAGCTGACTACTTGGGAGTACCTTACCTGTTTAAGCTTTGAGGCAGCAGTAATTTTACTGAAATGGCTAACTGTGTCAAAGCCATTTTCATTAAGAGTGTGAATGAAGGGTTTCTGAAGGGTTTTGCAGATCTTTTGTTATTCAACAGCAAAAGAATAAAGTAATTTACAGATTAATTTATTATGTAAAATATATGCTTAAAATTTCTCTTAAATAACATATTGCATACTTTAGATGGAAGTTAAAACATATGTTTCAGATAGAAGTGCTACGATTGCCAGTAGACCTGTATAAATTAAGCTGCAACTTAACCAATTTCGAAGCCTTAAATAGTGTAAAGCCTTCACTGTCACCTTCAGAAGATTATTTAGGACTTCTTTTGTGGTTATAACTGTCAGAGTTGCTAGTTCTGCTGGATGGCTGTGAACTGGCAGCAGCTGCTTCTGCAGGAGTGTCGACAGATAAGCTCAGATCTATGACTTTGAGCAATGAAGTCTGACTAGAGCCTGAACTTGTGCTTCTGGAGGATCTGAAAGACAAAAATTTACTCATCAGTATACAGAAACATTATTTTTTAAAAGGGGGTGGAGCTTCTAAATGGTGGCTGAAAATAAAGCCAGCCAGCACCGGTGTTTGTCCTAGGCAAATCCACTACAAAAATCTTTGTGGTCATTGCTATGGTTTAAGTAACCTGGGGGAATGTTAGATCACAGCTGATTCAGTATGTTTCAAGCAGTACTGTTAGTCAAATGTATGATGAACAGAGGAAAAAGGTATCAATAACGTAGTGTGTGTATGTATATATATATATATATATATATATATATATACACACTATGTATATATATACACGTGTATATATATATCTTCTCTAATTAAATAGGGAAGGGCATTCACAAAATTAAGTGCAAAGTTTGGCTGGAAGTCAAACTTTGAGAGGACAATGTACTTCTTTGGCAGTTACTGTTTTATTTTAAACTGTGATGGATACTGAAGTAAACTTAATTGTGTGCTAAAAACAAACAAAAAAAACAACTAGTAGACTTAAAGGAGGGAGAGAATAGGTAGAAACATTTTAATAGAGTGTTCAGTAAGCAGAGACAAGATTGAGAAAACCTGGAAGAGTCAGGAATGTTATCATGTAGGGAATAATTTTGTTGGTCTAAGCTTTAAATTAAAACAAAACCAAATGGCTACTGGTGTTGTGTCCATCCTCCACCCCCCCAAAACTAACAAACAAAACCAACAGCAAAACACTGCTAGCACTTACCTGCTAGAAGCTAGTGAGCTTTGTAAGCTTTGTGTGGATGGTGATCGGGAACTTTGACTACCACCAACAGAAGCGGTTGTAGGCAGCTCTAAATTGAACTGGAAAATGTGAGGGGATGAAAAGTTAAAAATGGTTGTATGATGGACTGGGCATATCAGGATATTTTCTAATCCTTTGTATCTGAAGTTACATTGAAAGCAGATGAGCACTTTTTTGCTGTTTTCCCGTAAGTATACTTTATCATTGAGTTAAGGATTTGCCTTTGAAAGGCACTTTATCAGTAGATTTCAAATACCAGTCAAAATTTAGGTGGCAGTTAACCAGAAAGCTCACCTGGTGAAAGTACTTCTGAAAGGATGTAGTTAAATCAGGATTTGCTTCTAGAACATCAGCTAACAATTTGTTGATGGTTTTGTTGAAGCTTTTCAAGGCACGAAGATCAATGTCTCTTTCTTCCTGTGTTTCTGTTTTAGTTTTCTTTAACGATTGAATTTCTCTGGATAGCCTGGAACACTTTTAACATAAGTTTAAAACATGCTACTATGAAAATGCAGCACTCTTAAAGAAACCTGCTGAGTTTAAATTGAGTGGTTTTAACCATATTGCTGTTTATCACTATAAAGTTAGAAGTCATCATTAATCAACATACTGACCTGTTTGATAACCCTTTCTAGTTTTGGCTTTTGTTCTTCTATGTCTTTGTTCAGCTGCAATATAACGGCTTGTTTTTCCTTCTTTTGCTCTTGCAATAAGGCCTCCTGCTTCAGTAGTATATCCAAATTTTTTTCCAAGCTCTGCAAATTCATTTGAATAATTGTTTTGAATTTATAAAATAGCTCGGATATCGTTCAATTTTTATGGTTACTTAGGAGCAGTAACAGATCCTCTTGACGATTTGTTCATAAATGTAGCTCAAACAATTAGTACTAACGATAACACAAGTATGCTTGTCAGACTGTCATACCTGGATAAAGAGCACTAAGCTATTTCAGTATATCAACACTGACTTTAAAGGTACTAATAATGAAATTACAGGTACGTGTTTTCGGATGTAGCTGTGAGTTGTCTACAAAGGATTTATATGGCATAGTACTGAACACTGCAGTGCCTAACTTTCCAGTGCGACCTATACTAAGAAAATAACGTTATTCATTCGTTTCTCCTGAGAAGATTGAATACTTTTGACTAGTGTGAATAAAATCAGCTCTGCAAGGGTGGCTCTGTTTTTTAAATAAATAAAAAGGTAGGAAAGGGGATGTTTTAGACACCTCATTATACCTTAGGGCTTATTCCCTGCTGAGGATGGGTGTCCCTCTTCATCAATCTCAGGGATGTTATTTCTTAAGTAAGGTCTATGTCCTGTGGTAGAATGATCAAAAAGTGTTTGCTGACATATATCTGGCAATTCAGGGCCTAGAATAATCATGTGGGATATATGTTAAAGTTAAGTGTTATATTGTAAGCGCCAAGTGTGCTTTTTGATTACAAGGGGAGCCAAGAATAAGTCCCTGATGCGGAGACTGAAGGCAGGTTATCCTTTCCCTGCATTTAGTGCTCAACCTGCTTGCTTTCTCTTTTCTCTTTTTTGGTAAGCTGTAATACTGCGTACACAAACTGAAACATCCTGAGTACTAAATATAAAAAAAATGCTAGGGAAGACCGTATATGTGGATTTTAAGTCGTGCAGTAGTGGACAGGATGATACAGTACAGTACACAAAAATAGTGGAGGCCAGCATGGAACATCTGCCATTGTGAACCTGGGATTTCAAAAACTTCAAGGTGTACCTGACTAAAAAGCCTGGAGTTTAATTGTGACTTGAGGAAATTCAGATAAACACTTAAATGATTATTGAAAGGAGATGTAGAGCCTTCTTAAAAATAAAAAATAAAAAAAGTATCCATTAATACAAAGTATATGATGTAAAAGAAAATGGGCAAAATATTGTTCCAGAATGCTCTATGGTTTCAATTAGATGGTTTGTGTGGCAACATCCTGCAGCCTTGTCTAACTGGGACTTTTGCTTGTATTTTACCTGGAGGTTTTCCTGAAGTTCCTTGATCTGTCTTCGTTTATATCTGTATTTTTCATCAGCAGCCCTTTTCTCCTCTTCTAGTTTCAGTTTTTCTTCATACTCCTCGCCTGTGATCCCAAACAAAGAGGCAGAGTTGACACTGAGCAAGTACTGTATACAACTCAATTTTCATTTTAAAATAAGTTGCACTTTAAAGTAACTGCATCACGGAGTGTTACTATATTACTGTTACAGTATGTTCCAAATCATTGTGGAAGAAGTAACTGGCTTCATGAAAAATAATGACTTTAAAGCCAGTGTTTCCGGAAGCCAGAAAAAAGCACAGAAGTTGCCTTTGGCACTGTTTTCTAGCCTTACATTTACATAATTGCTCATGGTGATGTTTTTTGTAAGCTAAATAAAGTTCCACTGAAGGAGAACAAGCAAAGATGAAGATATTTTGCAGAATTTTGAGAGAGTTCCATTATCCAAACATTTGTAGCTAGGTATTTAATTTTAAACTGCTGACACTACCCAAACGTGCAGTTTCTCTTGTTCTTCCTCATCGCCTCCACAGATGACAGGTTGCTACTTTTTTCCCTCCTCTTCCATGCAAAAATCAGGTATAACTGTGGCTACTTTGTCAGCATCACTGGAGTGCACTTAATGCTGGCTGTTACGCTGTTACTGGCTGTACCAGCTACCATTGGAAGCAGCCTGCTTGCCCTGGGTACAGTTTTGTGACCCAGCTCAGCCTACACCAAAAGAAGCTGACCAGTAGCACAGCTTGTTCTCCTTCCAGAATTTGAATTAGTAGCAGTGTGAGATGCAGTACTGCAGAAAAAGCAGTGCTTTTTGTACTGTGCAGTATTATATAATAGTCCTGTATATTTCACTGGGTGTTCCTTTCTCCCAGTAATGACTTTTCCCAGTAATTTGTTTAGTCTTTGGCTGTGATTCATTATTTTGTGCCACTGAATTTCCCCACTGTATGCCAGAGCTATACCATCATCCATAACTCGTACAGCAAATAGCAATTTACATTTTACATACTTGTCTCGGTGACTTCTTTGAAAGAGTTTCGGTAATTGCTGTTGCAGTTATTAAGTATGCGCAGTGTGTTTTCCAGAGCTACAATTTCATTTTCAGCTTTGCAGATCTTTGCATCTAAATCATCACCTTCACGTCGAAGGGCCTCCTTTTCCTGTGCAGCCTGAAAATAAAACTGATACTTGAGGTGACTGAATACATACTAAAAACATTAGGACAATTATACATAAAAAAATCTATTCAACATTTAGGGTTTAACATCTGTGGTAGATGTTGAGATTATTGATGTCATCAGGATTGGACCAAGATTTGTGTTACAAGGTATTGGCAAGTGTAGTTGTTTACAACGCTGAAATTTGGATGCACATAATGGGGCCCAATGTGATTCATCCCAGGGTACTGAAAGAGCTGGTTGATGTCACTACGAGACGTCTTCTCAATTATTTTTCAAAAATCTTTGGAATCTGGAGACGTCTCAGTCAACTGGAAGCTTGGAAATGTCTTTATTTTCAAGAAGGTTAAGAAAGAAGACCCTGTTAATTACAGGCTTATCAGTCTCGATTCAGTGCCTGGTAATGTTATGGAGATTATTCAAATTAAGTTTGAAATTAAGTCTGCTGACACTGACATTAGGACTGACCACAGATTCATCTGAAACTGCTGTATTACTTAAATAATCAGTGTCAGAAAATCTAAAACAGACAAAGTTAAGCAGTAGGCAAGAAGGTTGTCGTAGTTATTTGAATGGAGCCCAGGGAAATCTGTAACTTAAATACTTGAATTATAATGAATTATAACATAATATTAATAAAATACCTTAATTACATAGTAGGTCTGAGTTTTCTCCTCTTCTCCTTCAGGTGGCATCATGACAACAGTAAGAACTTCATATCTGCATCTCAATTTATCGATTTTATTTAGGCGATCTTGAAATTCAGCACTGATGTATTTTGCGGAAAAATAAATGGGTTGAGAAAATGTTTGTCTAGTGGTGTTTTTTGGGCAGTTCTTGCTATAGCAGTCTAAATTACTGGTGTTACTCCAGCAGTCTGTCTGTCTACTAGGATGCAGGCAAGGCAGCAGTTGTGCTGCTCCTAGCTTTTGATGCTTTCTGTGTTCTCCTAGACACAGGTTTTCTGCTTACCTACAGTTCTATTACAGTTCTAAAACGAGACAAATTTATTTTCATATTCCAGATCAGCATATCACGAAAGACTGCCCCACAGAACTCCCTGAATATATTTAAAGGTTTGGCATTTAAATCGTACAGCTGTACAAGCTACCCCCTGCTGATGTTATCTTAATATTGCCACTACTAGATGGGCATAAGCAACAGCAGGCAGTAACCCCAAATCAAATTACATGGAAGTATCAATTAGCTGTGTAATTATCAAAGGAAAAAACACACAAAATAAGTGCACTCTCAGTGAGCAGTTAGCTTTAGTCACACTAAATCACTCTAATTTCCTATTGTGTGGGGTGTGGTTAGCAGAGGAGTGAATAAAAAGCCTGCCAGACTTCACCAGTTTGGTTGTTGAGCATTGATTTGGGGCTAGATAGAGGTATTGGTATTTCAGAGCTAAAGCCTGTCCCAAATACTTCACTATGATTATTACAGAAGGGAAAAGTGATCTTTATGTGGTTGCTTTGTAAGAGGGTGTCTCCCATATCGTAATACATGGGCAAGAAGTAAGACATACATGCTTCAGCAGGTTTTTAATTAATCTTCACTAACAGAATAAACAGTAATCTCTTGTTTACCAGTAATAATGGACAGTAAAGACTGAGAGAAATTGCCTAGTGGTTAAAGCTGCAAGCTGGTTTTCAGAGAAAAGATTGCTTGGTAGCCTCAACTGTCTTACTATGTGAATTAGAAAAAAGATGTACTTCACCCTCAATTCCTCTGAATGGTAAAACTGGGTAAAATGCTTCTCTTTTTAAACAAGTTCCCTTGTAAAGGTACTTGATTTAAAAAAAAAAAAAAAATAGCAACTGCTAATTTAATAAAAAACTTAACAACCTGTGTTTTCTGTTTGTTTGTTTTTAAATTATGTTGAAGATGAAAGAACTGGAGGATGATTTTTTAGGATTTTTAGGGAAATATCTTACAGTATGTTTTAAGTTGTATTCGTGATTTTGAGTTGCTGCAACAGAGATTTTTAAAATAAAGAATAATTACCTTATGCGTTGCCGTTCCTGATCCACAAGTCTGATCTGGGAATCCAGCATTGCCTTATGAACCTTAATTTCCTCAGTTCTTTCTGCTATGGCTTTGTTTATCTCCAATTTTTGTTTTTCCAGTGTTAGAACTTGCTCTGTCTTACTACACAGAGTATCTTGAAGGCGTTTCAATTCTAGTTTTAGGAGGTTATCTTCAATCATCATCTCCTAACAAATGCCAAAAAGGTCTCAAAATAAGAAAACATTTTTTATTAAGGTATAAGAGTTAATAAGATTTTTTTTTAATATGTAAAGCTTCTATCATGTTATCCTTTATATACACAACTGTAAGAGTCATTTTGCTCTGTATGTAAGAGGTTCTTCATTTCCGATTTGCTAACAGTTTGCACGGTTAGTGCATATGGGTAGATAGCTTCCTGAATGGTTTTATTCAAATTCAGACTGAGTTGTGGGTTGTTAGACTTTTCCATCTACAACTTTCAGTTTAGCATTATGAATGGTAAGAATATAACAGATGGTTTCAAAGAAACTAAGCAGACCTTACCAGGAACCTACTGAAGTAGTTAATATCTGACTGAGTTATTACAATCATCTTAGAATATGTTCTAGATTCTGTAGGCCTACAGGTCATATTGCTATATGAGCAAACTTATATATACACCGAAGCTCATTTAAAGCAGTAATATGTTCATTAGCATTCAAACACTTTTAATCATAAAAAAAAATTGGTTAAGGATTCCAAACTCTGTAACCTTCCCTCCCCCATACAACAAAAAAACACCCCATGTTAGAAAAATTGCAAAGTAATACTGTACCTGCTTAACGGCTTTAGCTTTTTTTAACTCTTGATCTGATTTCTCATTGAAAAGATTTAGTTCATTTATCTTGATCATCAGACCATTTGCTTCTTCTCCAGTCTTTTCCATTGCTCTCTTGATAAACTGGACATCACTCTGTTTCCAAGTAAGTTATATTTATTTCATTAAATGCAGGTTACACCAAAACCTACCAGTTAATTTTTGAATATATAAAGTGCTAGGACCAGGAATCATCATCTTTCGTCCATATTCTGTTGTGCAAGCAGTGCCAAGAGCACTGCAGTCCTGGCATAGAGTGCTGTTGCAATGTTAATGTCATTGCTTGTTTTATTTGGAGTCCAGACATTGTTATTTGTGCAATATAGATCTTTCAGCCAATAAAGCAATACTAATACACTCATGTATTTTGGTCTATATAAAAAAAATCACTTGGCATGTCTGACCAGGACTTTGATATTCTTAGTTCATCTTGATAAAACCACCTGACTTTGATAATACTCCAGCCTGGGAACATCATTTCTAGTTATTACACAGTCAACCTGAAGTTCTAAGGAAGTTACCTGAAGTTTCTTACGCTGTGCAAGTAAAACATCACATGTGTTTTTCTTTTCTTCTAAGGTTTTCTTAAGTTCAGCAATTTTTGCTTCCAGAACTTGTTTTTCTTCTGCATTAACCTCCCCTTCTAACCGTGACAGCCGTCTCTGTACTTGCTGAATATAAAAATCCTGTTAAAATAATTTTAGGAGAATTAATAGTCTGAGATAAGCAATTACAGCCTTCCTATAAAGCTAGAATGCTGGATCTAAATGTTGCTTTAGGACAGCTACCCAAATAAGCTTTTGTTTTATAATAATTTATGGCTTATAGGCCTCATAAATGCAAAACATTAGCAAAATATTCTTAGATGACTGATGTGCAAAGATGGTTCAGAAGTAATCTTCTAGAATAACAAAGCACACTCAGCACAGTCTGCTCTAAGGGAGGCTTACAGTAGAGTTGCCATCTTGCTGTTACCAGTGGATGTCAATATATATATAAAAAAAAAAACAACAAAGTGGTACATAAGAAATTTGCACAAAATCAAATTAGTAAATAAAAGGATTTTGGCTTGTACCTCTTGTATTGCTTTAAAAATTTACCCCGAGGTGTCTGTGGTTCACAGGAATCAAAGTAAAGAAAAGTAAAGAATCGATTTGAGAAATTTGTGGATAAAGCAACAGATCCAAAAAATAATGAAACACGCATGCACGTAATATATGTGAAACATAGCAAGTATTAGTTATTTCAATTTTATTAATACAACTAGAAACAAAAATGCAGACCTCAGATTAATTTCCAAGATGCTGGGCAGTATTAAGATACTGGCAAAGATTATGGAACTTGAGCAATTTACTCTGATTATACCCAAGGGAAAATCATAATATTAAAAGATGTTAATATTTTACCTGGTTATACATTAATTCCTGTTGTTTTAGTGCATCTGCATCAAGTCTGTGCAGACGACTATTAAGATTTTTAAGTGATGTTCGACATCCCTCAATTTCTGCCAGAGCGCACTTCTCCTTGTCCTTCTGCACCTTTAACTCCTGAGTTTTCTTGAAAAATTGTTCTTTTAACTTGTTCAGTTCCATTTCCTTTTCCTGATGACAAATTAATTGTTAAGTGCATAAGAAGTAAGTTGTGATGATTTATTAATCACATATAGGAAGATAAAAAATTTCAATACTATCTGTTAATAGGAACAGATATAAATTTCAAATTCTATCTGTTAATAGGAACATGGAATGTCATAGGTCTTTAAAATGGCTGTCAAGAAAAGTCTTTGACTTCAAGAGAAGGTTTTTTTTGTTTGTTTTAACTTGGATTCTACTCTGCTATTACATGATCTTTTCTTTCCATTATGGGAATGGTATTGTTTTCAGCCTTTCAGAAAATTGAATTCCTGTCATCCTTTCAAAAAAAAAGGATGCTTATTGCTTCTAGTATATGTCAGCATTTGGAGAAATATAATACAAATCTTTTCAAATGTTTATTGAAACTTGTAACTCGGCTTGTGTGTGTATGTATGTGTTTATATCGCTTTTAGTTATTCCATTTGGAATAATTTTGTTTGAAAAAGTAGTTACACATTTTAAAATCAGTTCCTTATTCTCAGAGATAAGTTATGTTTAGCATCTTAATGGGTACAGGAAATAAGGTTTTAGTAGGGCCTGTTTTAGTAGGGTCTGGTACAGACCGAATATGCACATTCTAATCAATACAGGAAAACACTTCAGAATTCATTCTTCAAACTGATTCTAAAATATACTTGCTCTTGATTTTCTAAGTATACATTGTGAATTTTGCTTGTGAAACATTTTGCTGGTTTTAGTAACAGTGTAGAGTTAGTTAACTCCTTTAAGGATTTATAATCAAATTCTCCCATCAGAATTTTTTGTATTCAAATTTGCTGTCAAGTGCAATTCCAAATCCAGAACTCAAATGAAAAGCAGGTGTAAGTTTAATACTAAATCTGTTAATGCCTACAGAATTTTGCACTGATTTTAGTGGGCTCAGGATCATGCCCATGCACATCTAATTTTATTTATTTATTAGAAATTGTTTTTCTCATTGAGTGCAGTTGTCAATAGTGATAGGATATTCAATAAGCTTCACTCCACAACAGCGCATTGCCACAGACAGAAGAGGGAGAAATATCAGAGAACTAAAGCATAAAATGGTGAGATTTCATCCACATTGTTCCTGTAAGTATCTCTTCACAGTAAATTAATAGATGCCGCAAATAGTCATGGTGTGTCTAATGTTGATGGAAAGCATCCTTCTGACTAATACATTACAGATATTGTTCAAGAATAGCGAATCCAGGTTAAAATACTACCCTGAAGCAGTGGAGCTGCCAAGCTCAGTGTCATCTTAGGTTATCCGCCACAGATGCAAGTGGAAAAACCCTGCTAATGGTTTAGCCACCCTGGTAAGAGTCTTAAGGAGAAGCAAGTAAGGTTTTCCTTTTAATGGAGCATTATTGCATTCCAACTTGTTTTAAAATTCTCTGGGAAACCAAAACCTTAGTAAAGTCTGTAATTTGGGAAACTCTATAAAGCAAAGACATCCCCTCTACAGTTTGTGCATGTATATTTAAAATGTACAGCTAATGCCCGTGTAGTTAGAAAGTTTGAAAAATAAAGCTCCATCTACTAAATGAATTATTTCACATACATGATGCAGAAAACAAAACAGAAAAGAAAAAGAAGTATATACAGTGGCTTGCACAGATGGAGCCAACACCTGCTCTGTCACTCTCACGTAACCTGGTCATCTTACAGCAGAGAGTGCGTTAGCACATGCAATACTCAGTTGTCCAGCAAAATCCAAAAGGGATTTGTATCAAGTTCAGTCAGAAGCTAAATAGTAAAACAAAAGAATTAGGAGAAAAATGCAAAACACTAGAAACTTTTTCTGAAATACAGGAAAGTTCAGGTGACTGCATTACAACATTGCATTTATTCAAAAGCCACTGCAGTTCATCAGATGATAATGAATTGGGATATTTTTATTTTTGTACTTAGTATACAATATGAAAAGTTATTTTTAAATAAAGTGCTATTAAACATGCTGAAAAAGAAATAGACAAATTTTACAGCTTGTATATGCTAATTCCCAAAATTTTTATTTATCATTAAAATGAATTCTAATGTGAGCCAGTAATTATTTAAGAGCCAACAACATCAGAAATCAGATGTATCAAAGTATATTGCAGTAGAATTAAAATAGCTAGAGGAGGCTAGGCCAACCAAATATGACATAAAACATTGCAAGATATTTTTTTAAAATCCTAACTCTTTGCACTTCAGTAAGTTTCGGTTGTGTTTTACTAAAACCAAGAAGTTTTCAGTGGTAATGTTACTGAAAATAATCTGACAACACTTAACCTTATTGATGGGAAAACAATGGCCTAGAATTTCAAGGACACTTGCTGCCTATAAAACTGAATGAACCCCGAAAGAACTAAGCACAATAAGTTTTTTAAATTTTTCAATAGTCTTACAAACCAGAAGCAAAACATTAGCATATAATGACATTTGCTATGTTCCTGTAAATAGCTTTCATTTGAACCCAGCCAAGCTATAGGTAACATTTAGCTGATAGAGGTAAATGCACTGCTCAGAATGCAGTCAAACTACTGGTTTTATATCTGATCTGTAAAATGACAATTCCAGTATCCTGTATGATATGTGGGGACACCATCTGCTGCATTAGGACCACTTACTTTCTTTCAGAGTTTTCCTGGCACAGATACTGACCCATCTACTTGCTGGTTACTTCATCACTTGAAGTAGCTGCATGTCACATTAATATTTACAATGCATTTTAACATACAAGTATTTGTTCTAGATAGAGCTTGCAAATTCAAATGAAGCCTCATTTGCAGAAGCTATCAAAAACATTCTACCTTGACAGTTTTCTCTTCTTCCTTTAGCATTTCTTCCATCCTCAAAACATTGTCTTCTGAACTGAGTGTCTTCTCAGTCACCAGCTTCAGCTTATTGGAAAGACCTGCATTTCTTTCTTTAAGAAAGCTTAATCTAAACAAAATTAGATGATTTAACAAGTTACATGTACATTGCACACACAACACTGCTAAAACCTACTAACATATACTGAGCAGCTGCCTAAGAAAGCAGGCTGAACTCAAATCTATAAAAACTAAGGCCCTCGCTGACATTTTCATCTCCATCCAGAAACAAAAATTACCAGAAATATTTTCTAAGTTTCCCAGCATCAGAAACTGCAACAAATAGTAGTAAAATAGACATGAAATAGACATGAAGTAAACAGAAAGTTGCAGGCTTTAATAATCAACATTATTTAAGGTTCTTTGCTAGATCAAGGATCTGATTTTATCCGTAATTCTTACAAACTGTATTTTAAAGGTCTGTTTCTTACCTGGAGCTTTTTTTCTGAATTTCCTTCTTCAGATTGGTTACTTGTATTCTTAAAGACTCCAAATCAGAAGCAGTTCTGTCCACATTGGATTTCAAAATGTCCAGCTAATAAATTAATTAGGATATCAGTTCATGAAGCACCCATTAAGGAAAAGCTACCCAACATTAATGCAACTGAAGCTGTATTTTTTTTTTTTAATTGCCAAGCTTGCTGAGTAGCCCAGTGTTACCATTTTCTTGTTAAGAGAAAACTTACTCAGATAATACAAGTGTATCCCTTCTCAACAGATTCATGAGACTTGAACTACTTCTTAGAAATACTTCTACAGACATTTAAGTAACGAAGCAACACAGCTCATTCCATCGCTACAAATGCAGATTAAATATAAGTAACAAAGTGTGAAAAAAGCATGGCTTTTTCACAGGACGGCCCTATCCTAATGCCTCGTGATTAGAAAGTTATGTGAAAATATTTGTCTATTAACACTCATTTGTGAGAGCACAGGATACCAATTATTCAGAAGAGATTTCTCTCATCTTTCTACAATACTGTAGTCTATATATGCTAAAGGCAAGATACACCTTCTTCTGAAGCCTATAATAGTGTTACACCATTTAAGAGAAAATTAATTCATTTTATACCTATACAGAGAACAGAGAATACAAGCTCAGCCCAGTGGCTGTATGTTTGCTTCTCTTCAGCACTGTCAATGAAAGGATTAAGTCCAGGGTTAGGATCCTAATAATCAAGAGTAAATGAAGAAGCCCAGAAATTTTATTGAATCATTGAAGTCTAATATGAGAACAGAAAAGCAAATGCTATTCCTGTATTTCTTCCATCTAGTAAAAAGTTAAAAGTTATAGTTTCAGTCTGGTTTTCTGAACTCATCCTTACCTCATCCTCCAGCTGAACTCTGTAAGTATCCTGAGCTTGGTATTCTTTCCGGAGGCTAGTAGCTTCCTGCTTAGCAAATGAAATTTTCTTTTCATATTCCTTGTTATTATTAGTTTCATTCATTAAAAAGGAAGTCTTCTCTTTCAGCACACTTCTTTTCTTTCGCATCTCTTGTTTTATCTCTGTTATTAGCTATCAGGATAAAAAACATTTCTTGCATTAGTTGTGTTAGATTAATAGAGGGCGAAACTAGAAGATAGATTGCTGTTAAGGCTCCTTTGCTTAAGATAGCCGGGGTTTCAAATCATTTGTAAATTACTTTATTCCACTAATACATCACAACACCTGCAATTGTTTTGGATTGGAGACTTCCATAATATAGCAGTAAATAAAATATGACCTTATAAACTTACATGAAATAATTTGTATGGATTGAATAGCGGAAAGAAAACCCTATGTGAACAAATCTTCAGATAGATTTGAAATGAAGGAAAAGAGCAGAGGTATATTACAACAGTAGTGATGCTTACCTTAGCTCACACAATTACATTTATTCAGGGAAAATTGTATTTTGTAAGGTTAAGTAAAAGATTAGCTACTGTGAAAATTGTACTGTAGTTCTAATGTTAAAAAAAAGTTTACAAAAGCATCAGTAGAACTAATAATATATGGAAGGGTGGCCAGAAATGGTTTGTTTTTTTTTTTTGGTCAGTGTTGGTGGGAGTTGTTTTGTTTTGTTTTTTTTTAATATATGCATTTGTTTTTTGTTCTTTTTAGGAATCTTACAATCTGCAATACCACGAAATCCAAAATATTTCAGCCAAATTAGACCATTACGTTTTCTGTTTGGTAGTATTTCTCTTGGTTTAAAGTGTTCTATTATTACATTTTTAGTGTTACATCTTAAGCTTGTTTAAGCTATGAAGGGTAAACCATGTTTTACCCTAAACTACATGGGTACTAAACTTCTCTATATAGGCAATACAAAAGTTAAATTCTTTCAGCAAGAACATGCAATACTAGCAGAACTAAGGATTTAGGTAGAGTCTTCTTGTACGTAAGATCATGCTCTTTTGCCCCTTCAGAAAAGCCATTGTTACTTTGGAGTCCACATTTACAAAATTTCTTTATACAGTGATCCTTCAAGCCTTTTTTCTGGTGCATCTGTTCTTATTGCCCTCCACAACTTTCTGAGGAGCTGATACCTCTTCTGACAAAGGATAAAACTTTCTTTTTCTGCCTCCTATTAAACAATGAAGACTGTTAAAAAGTAATACTAACTCACAATATTTAACAGGATCTTTTTTGATTACAAGAGTTCTCCCCAGTTGCAGAACATACTTCTGCAAAGGAGCAATTTTTAATCTTAATGTTTATCATAATTCTGACCCCAAAAATGCTAGTCATACATTTGTTCACGGAAGTAGAGACACTAATTCCTTCCAATTCTAAATGCTCGCTACTTTATTTCCATTGCAGCTGACTGTCCTTGCACTAAGAAACTACACTCCATCTTGTTGATTCTTAGATCAGACAAAAGAACAGTACTGAAACTGGCATGCTTTGCATTTTCCAACAAATTTCAGATTGAAAATTAAACCTTATATAGGATCAAGCAGAACACTATTACACTGAGAGACTGTTTTCAAAATAAATTGAGTCCATTTCAATAATATATGAAAATCTGTGTCAAAATTCCTATCAATTTCACAGATAGAGAAGTAGGCTGATATACTGATAAATCCAGTTAACAGCAGTCTTACCAGAGCACAGTGATTAATCTGTTGATCTCTTTTTTGCATCTGTTGTATTGCATTCTCCCACTGCCTGATGACTTCTTGCCTTTCCTGGTGAACTCGGCGAAAATCTTCAGCTGTCTTGTCAAGCTCTATCTGTTTAAAAGAAATCACCCCAATGATTTCTGATTTTAAAGATTTCATATATAAAAGGATATCTTCAAAAACCTTATGCACAAACCTGAGCAGTTATGGTTTCTGTACGTTCATTATCAAGAGCTCTGCGTTTCTGATTTGCTTGCATGGTTAACTTTTCTACTTGAAGGGTTAGTGCCTGAAATGAAACGATATGAAAATATAACGTACTTGAAAACAAATACACAATATCTTCAATTTTTAAAGCTCTGCTAGAACTAAGGATAGAATTACTGAGGCATTGATTTTAGAGAACAAAGAACTGAGAACTAAGCCTTTCAAATTTTTCTTCATGCAAGAGGCCATAATTTCTCGCCAGCCCTTAGGTACAGACAGCAGCTAGGCCAGAAGAACCCTTTCACCATATATATAACGTGTATATGGAGTCCTCAGCACCAACTATTTAATTCAACTCTTCCTAGCATGCTGCGTGACTTGCTGACATAGAAGTTAGCAATGAGACTATTTGTGTAAGCTAAAGTTTTTGTGTTAAGTATTTAAGGAGTAAAAATCAATTTTCTCCCCACTGTATTTAGAGGCTAAAAAGAAAGGATACTTATCTCTAAACTAATATTATATTAGAGAACTAACCCTTAAGAAGTCTGAACTTGTGATTGGTGTGTATTTATACCATCTTTCATTACTCTAGGAAGCTTTAGTGAAATAGCCATACTTTCCTCTCAGTAATATTAACGTTTCTAGTCTAATGGGAAAATCTACATTACTTGCCCATATTTGGCATGCATTTTTGAACAAATGCCCCACTTAATTCACTGTAATTCAGCTTTCTAATCACTTTGAGGCTTTATTAGCTATTTGTGCACTCGGAAAACTTCAAACTTAAATTTTACCCAGATGAACAAATAAATTAGTCTTCAATTACGCCTTTCATCTTTTGTCAAACCTATTTTCTTTGACCTTTGAAATGAGCCTTATATATAGTTCTTAGCACTCTTGTGCTATGTGGAAATTATCAGAGTTTAAAATCCTGTTGTGCAAAAATTATGTCAGTCTTACCTGACTTGATAACAAAGTCTTCAGATGCTAAAAAATTGTTCTGTTTTGTTTCTGAAAATTACCGTCATTTCTACTTACGCCTATTTTCCCTTCATCTTTTTCTGCATACTTCTGGATTGCTTCAGCATCATCATATTTACGATTTGATTCCTTTATCCATCTCTCCAGAAGTTCCTCATCACAGTTCATCTGTTGTTTTAAGCTTTCCAACTTCTTTGTGGTTTTATTTATAGTATTCTAATAAAATTTTGAATAAATTTAAAGGTTAATATTAGATGGCTAACATTTTATTTGATTAGTAATTGAAACAACTGGCTCAAGCTACCACACGTAATGAGTTTACACACAGCTGGTTGCCAACAGAACTGATAAATAGGTTTGGTTTTTTGTTAAATGTATCCTGTATTTGGGAAATGCTAACACACATCCTAAAGAAAAAACAAGACAATAAGTTACCACAAACCTAAAATGCAAATAATTTCAAACAGAAGAGTCAACCTAAGCTATATGCAGGATATTAGGTCCACATAATAAACTGATCTGAGGCATCACAGGGTAAAGTTTCTCCCTCACACACTAAGGCCCAGTTCTTAGATCCTGCATACAAATTTACACATGGTCCCATATGACTGTGAAGAGACTTCCCAATATAAATATGATGGAATCTGGATGCAGCTGAGTAGCAAGGATACCTTCATTCTGCTACACTTTCTGAGAAACTGGAGATTACAAACAGATTTAATGAGAAGAAAAATTAAAATAAATAAATAAAAAATTAAGAAAACTGAACAATTTAAATGATTCATAGAAAAAAAGTCAATGAAACACAAAAATATTATAGTTAGATAGCATTAGATTACCTTAAAAAATAATAAAAAAAATGTAAAGCAACTTTTCATTTTGAAATCATACCCTGAATTTATTTTGTGGGAGAAAGAAACTTTGCCATCAACAATTTAATTTGTAAAACATAAAGAAAATACCTGCAAGAATTAACAAGACATTAATATGGATGTGTGGCTGTCTATCTGGCATTAAGAATGGAAGTCTTTCAATGCCTAGTTGTTATTTTCAAAGTCTTGACCAGTCTATGCAAGGAGATCCTCAGTGTCATTCTACTCACCTACACATTACAAAACACATCCAGATCACTTATTATGGTTTATAATTTTAAATTATAAATAGCTATTATTGACTTATACTATTACGTTTCTAAATGTAAGGGAGGAAAAAAGTAATAAAATTTAACTGCAATACAGAAGTTATTTGGAAAAAAAAAAAATTGAACCTTACTTCTTGACTGTTTTTCTTTTCTCTTAAGGCAACTATCTCATCTTCCATTTGTTTAATCTCATTTTTAAGATGTCCATATTCTCTTTCAGCAAGGGCTTTAAAGTGTTGTTCAGTTTCAATTTCATTCTCTCTGGCTTTGTAAAGAGACTAGAGAATAAATAATACATTACTTTACAATAAACAATAGGTCTTTTTAATACCAAAAAAATAAAGAAAAACATTATTGTTTGGATTTTTGTATCTCAAATATATATATATGTATTCACAAGCACACATACACACACACACTGTATTATATCAGATATCCACAGATCAACCATTTATAGCACTAAAATCCCAATATACAAGTTATTTCACCCTAAATTCATAACCTTTCAAAAGTCAGTATCTTAGTCTCCTGATCACCAGCAGCTTTACGTAAGATTCAGGAGACACAGCAAAATAAATGCTTATATTGTTTTGTGCTAAGACAAAAACACCACCAGGCTGGCCTATAGCAGTATATTGTCTAATCCGAAAAAGTGATTTGAGAGGTTTTTTCCCTGTATAATACAAATCTATCACTTATTAGTTCTCTGGAATGGTAGGTGCTGCCTCTTTCTTCAGGTGCAAATTAAAACTTGAATCTAGCACAATGACATTAAAGTTGTTCAGCTGCAGGAAAGTTTCTTAAGACGTTTTCACTTTGCATATCTTACCTGAAAGGTGCACAGCTTTGAGTTGGGACTTTTTAGAAATTTAAACCACCTATTTTAGCCAATTACCTTGTAGTGAAAGTACAGACTTGCACCTTAACCATCTAATTTCATTCTTCATATCCATGAACTAACTCTTCATTGGAATTTTACAATTACCTCTTGACTGTTATAATGATTAGTGTCTGTCCTTCCCTTACACTGATTTTTTCCTTTTCTCTTTTTCTTTCCTTTTTTTTTTAAATCTACCAAAGTGCCCATTCACAAAGAATTCTAAAATGCATACTTCTTGTTTGTTTTTGTTTCTTTGTTTGATTTTCTTCTCTAGGTACAACTATTTGATCTAGGATGGTCTTTATACTGACCACCAAGTAGTAACACTGAGATACATGGCTTAACTTTTTTTTCTTGGGAAAGTCTGGAAGAAAGGGCAGACAAATCTCTAACAAACCTGTCATATAGATAGGATACCAACCACAGAAAGATAATTGGATTAAATATCTCTCATGAAATGTCTGTACCAGATATATCAGTTTACCTGAGTGAAGGTGAACTCTTGTTTTACATTTTTCAAATGAGACGCCATTGCTTCTATACGCTCTTCATAGTCAGTCAACTGATTTTGCAGGTTCATTTTTTCTTTTTGCATCTTCTGCAGCTATTTAAAAGTCAGAATTGTCAATTAACCATTTTTAGTTGAGTGCTTTGTACCTGCAACTACTTAAAAATATGTAGTAATTGCAATTACTACTCAAAGTGGAATGCCTGCCGTGATTTCTCCAAATAAATCATGAGAGATTTCAAAAAGAAAAATACTGACAAAAACACTGGAGTCGTTAAGTACCTTTCTTTATCGAGATAATCAAACCTATCACAGGATTACACCACTGAACCATCCTTCACCCGAACCCCAAATAGGTCCCAAAGTGTTCCCGCTGGCCGAGGGCCCGGACCCCGCTCGCCATTGTTGAGGGCGGTGGTACCCTGCCGAAGACCTCGCTTCCCGTTTTTCCTTGCAGTTTTTTATTTTTTCATTGTTTTTTCCCGACTTGGTGCATTTCGCACCCTCCCTACCCGCAGCTAAAGCGCTGTGAGGGAGCTCCGGCTGCCGCCCCCCAAGCCCCTGAGGGCCGTCCCCGCTTGCAGGGAGCCCCTCAGGAGCCCGCTGGGGGAGCCGGGTCGGTGCGGGTACCGCTGGCCGGCTCCTTCCCTTCACTCCCAGCTTACTTCGTCCTCCAGCGCCTTGTTCTCCGCGCTGGCCATAGGCACGGCGTAGCCATCGTCCCACTGCAGCTCGGCCAGCACCGAGGCGGCGGAGCAGCTGCCGGCGCTATCCATGGCCGCGGGCAGCGGCCGCCGAAGGGAAAGCGGCGCTGACGGGCCCCTTAGCAACGGCGGGGCCCCGCTGAGCGACCTGAGGGGAGGTGGCTGAGCCGGGAGCCGCCTCCCGCCCCGGCCCGCCCTGGCCCGCCTTGCCCCGGCCGTTGGCGGCCTCACCCCGGCGGGCCTCCCGCCCTTCAGACGGTCCCACAGGGGGCCACAGCCGGTAACGGGGCGGCGGAGGGACTTCGGCCCCGTGTGGTGACTGCGGGGCCCCTCCGGAGCCGGGAAGGGATCAGCATGGGACGCGCAGCGCCACCCAGCAGGCACCTGCCGCCTCAGCCCGGGCGTTCAGTCAGCGCTTCCCGCCTCAGAGCTCAGATACCACAGACACCGTCAGTCTGACAGACCCCCAAACTTGCCTTCTCTGTTATGAGACGGTAAAAACACAGCCTTCCCTTCCCTTTTTCTATTCTCTCAGACTTCTTGTTCTCAGAAATCTGAAAATTTCTAAGTGCTTATATCAGCTCATAAGTAGGTCTGTTTGTAGCACCTACCAGAGTCATCTGAAGACAACCTTGTCTGTAATTGCTTGTAACCTTGCTGAACTCAAACTCTTCAGACTGAAATGCCTTTTTGGCTGACACACTGCTAGCAGCACTCCAGAATTCCCCCTAGTTCAGTGCTTCATGCCAGAACATGAATTTGTCACAGCTGTGTAAAATCTGCGGTCAAACCATGTAGCACAGCTCACCTGTTGTTGTTAATGCCTAACGCTTCCACACATGGGCATGGTACATGTCCTGCTTCTGAACAGATCTCTAGCATTCTCTTTTAACAGGTAGGTTTCCTGAGCCAGAGATTATGAACACTAATGCTATATTCTTTGTAAACTGGCCTAGTATCTTGTTGAACCTGAACCCATTTAAACGTCTGGGTTGTGAAATCATCCTGTACTACTGAATTCTGTCATTCCTAGATGAAGTAAGGCATGCCGGTCTTTGAGGGAAATGTAGTCTTGCTGCAGAAACCCTCTGTTGGTAACTGCTCTGCAGTCTGCTTGAAACATCCAATTAGCCAAACTACTTCTACATCAGCATAATCTTCTCTCAAAAAGGAGAATGCAGAATAAACAGCAAGAAGTAGCTAAGACTACAGCATGAGGAAGGATAGTTTTGTACTGTCAGGAAAAGTTGTCTTGAAAAGCTTGGGTGAATATTGCCAGGCCTTTAAAGGGATGATAGATGAAAAGACGTTAAAGGACTCAGTCAAGGCATGATTGAAATGTGCCTGAGGAAGGAGAATAGGCAAATTGTTGCAGAAGGTTTGGCAGAGTGAGGGGTTTGCAGTGAGGTTTAACACACAACATGGACCTATAACATAGTAGCAACACTGACAGGAAATACTGACTAAAACATCTGTATATGCTATGCCATAATGTTTTGGAGAAGAAAAAGTCAGAAAAACAGTGGAAGTCAGGCCTTATGAGAATATATCAAAATGGCGACCTGTCGTGTTTTGCAGATTAATGTTGATCTTGTATTGTTGGTCACTTCACTGATCATACCCCTGTCCTGGTAAACAGCAGGAAAATGTAGTTGATTGAGACAGTAATAGGGAGCAAGCAGCCTCCTGTCACATTTCTGTTTGTCCTATGATAAGAATGAAGTTGTGATTGCCAACGTGCTGTGTTTGAGCGCCTTGCCATACAGTTCTACATCTGCAGCTCAGCAACAATGTCAGTCTGATGCTGGCAATGATTTGCTGCATGCAGTTAGTGCCTTCTAGAGGAACGTGGAGTGATTTGACCTACGTAACCGGTGTAAACAAGACAAAGATGATCATCTGCAGGAGGATAAAATATAGCTAAGATGGATACGTGACCATTAAAAAGGAGATGGGCAATTTCTATAGGCACAAAAATCAGGCTTATTAAGATACAAGTATTCTTGATTCTAGTGTATGCAGAGGAGACTTCTAGAAACTTGATATGTGAAGATGGATAGCTTTTCAAAATTTTTTAATTTTCTTAGGACTGGCAACTCCCAGTAGTGTATCAGAAATGGGGATAATCAGAAAACAGATCAGTGCAGAGGTGATTCACTGCTGTGATAACAAGGCATAAGCTCCAGCTGTTTGGAAGGTGTTAGGTGAAAGGGCTGCCTGCTGAGTACTGTGCTTTTTGACCTGCTGGAAGGAGCGTGCTAAGAGCTAGAGTGTGGCTAGGTGACCCGAGAGAATGGAAAGGTTGAATTTCAAAGATGCCAGAAACTACTAGATGTACAGCAGAGACTGCAATGACATGTCACCCTATACATGTTAGGGGATCCTTCTTCCTGTACCCAGAACAAGAACTTTTTCTTACTCATTATCTGAAAAACAAATGCAAATCATCTTGCAGGGTTTTAAAATCTGTAATGAAAAGTATTGTTGCAGTGATGAGCACACGATCATTTTGTATTACCCAAGCAGAGCTTGTGTGCTAAATAACACAAGGCCACATAGTGCCTGATAATAAGAAAGCAAATTTTTGGATACTTGTTTATTATTAGGTGAACAGTCAGTTCTGTTCACAAACATGCAGTGAAAAAATGGTCATTTATAATCATGTACCATAATGCACACAATCAAATTAATGCAGTTATTTAAAACATACCATACTTTCGAATAGTTGTAATCATAAATGTTCCACTTACTTTTTTTTTTTTTTTTTTGAGTACGGTATTTATATACAGTGTCTGAAAAGTATAAAATGTTACATGCATAAAGAGTATTATTTCACAATTTTCATGGAAATTCCATGCTCATTAATTTCTCTTGCATGATACTGACTAAATAAATCTCCATGGTATGCTTTTGTTTGTATGGCTTTTTCCTTCCTTTGCATGTAGTAGTATATTTGGTAAGTGCAGAAATTTTTGACAGACATGCTAATCCAGCAGATGGTGCTGCATGTCTGTGTATTTCAGGTGTTTTTTTTTTTTTTTTTTTTTTTTTTTCAGTTATCAAACTCCTTATTTAAAAGGGAAAATATAATTTCTATTCTACAAAAAAATACACTGGTTTTTTTCTTTCCTTTTAAAATGTATCAGTGCTATTTTTAAAGTTAGTAGAATAAACAAAAGTAACTGTAATGTGGCAACTATTTTTCTGTGTTAATATTCCTTCTGAATCGAGTTTTCAGTTATGTAGACCACTATGCCAATTCAATGTACGTAAATGTAAAATGAGCGTTTCTTGCCTTTAAAACTTATGGCTCCTCTTGTACTAGTTATACAAAAAACAAATATATATATATTATTTTGTTTGTTCCCAAGTTCTTTAAACAGTTATTTGTGTGAAAATATTTTAATTATGATTTGCTTTCTAACAAGTAATACTTTTTCTTTTCTTTTTTTCTTTTTTTTTTTTTTTTAACCTAAAATACAAGAAAACATTTTTTCCTGCCTGTAGATCTAAGGTGTCTACTGAAAAAAAAGACTGATTTAAAGGGCTTTGGGATTATTTATAACTAAAACAATGCACCCAGTTAGTGTCATGTAATCGATGTTTACAATAAATTTTATATATAAATCTTTTCATCTAAGTCTCAAGGTGTTTCACTATGGGATGTATTGTATCTTTTCTTTCAGATGGGTATACTAAGACTGGTAACGCAGTAGAGTAAGCAAAAATGAGAAGAGAGATCAGAACAAGTCAGAAGTTTGAAGGATGGAGGATCTGGCCTGGCAATGACTTACATATTGACTAAAATGTTGGTATTGAAACCTGGAGCTTCCAACTTGGATAGGCGAGATACAATCACATAAAAGGGTAAACTGCTCATAATCCAAGACTGAGGTGTTATCAGTTACATATAAAAATTGCTAACCATTGAATGTTAGAAACTGACAGCAGTTTTAATTTATTGGTCTAAAGAAAATAAGACAAATATAAGCCAAATTCCAATGAAAATTTAAATAAGTTTAAATTTGTCTCCAATCGATTCTCTTTGCACAGTTGTTCTGGTAAAGGATGTGACTTGTGCTGATACAGTGCTGTGGATGCAGGCTTTTGTGTGGTGGATATTTGTGCAACGGAGAAAACCATCCTTTTGCTGGAATATTGATTTTAGTAATTGCTATAAGCCATACTGACATCGGGTGATTTCACTGTTACAACTTGAGTTTTCAACTGGGAGACTCTGCTAGGGTAACTGTGACAACAAATCGTTTTAAGCAAAAAGCTTCTTCTTTTTTTTTTTTTTTAAAAAAAAAAAAAAGAGAGAGAAAAAAAAGCTTTTTTTTTTTTTTTTTTTTTTTTTTTTGATGATGACTGTATCTGTACAGCCCCTTTGAGCATCAGCCAACAGAGGGCGTTGCAGCCAGCAATCTGATCGGTGCCCAGTGGGTTAGGATGTACGTTTTCAAAACACTGTTCAGAAAATGTTCATGTAAAACCATTACTAGGTTTTATTTAATAACCTCCTAACCCCCTCTCTCTCTCCTCCTCCTCCCCTGTGTTCCTCTAATGCCTTTTACAGCTCTTGCTGCACAGCGTGAAGCCTTAGAGCTGTATTCATCAATGACTCACACCCTTGCTTAGGGGCCAATTTTCATGGAAGCTATACAGGAAAATCTTGAAATGCACCTATCTCATGCAGGGCACAAGATGATTTCTCTATTCATTACTATTCCAAAAGGACTTGTTGCCCTTTGGAAATGTTCAGATATTACTTACATTTGTGTGTGCATGCATACATGTGCAGTGCTAACTTGCCTTTAGATTTGAGTGTTCTAAAAATAAAAACGTATTGTTACTATCATTGACACTAGTCAGCTGAAAGGCAACTAAAGATCTGCTTACACTGGGTGGAAGCAGGCAAATGCAAAAGAATAAGCAGCACTCTGCTTTAGATGAGCAAACCCTACAGACTCAAGCACAAAACTTATTAAAAATCACCCTTTTGTTTCATGCTGTGATTAGATTAGCCTTCTCAGGAATTTGGCAGTAAAGCCAAGGACTTACTCTAGGAGAACAAATTTTTACTTTTTTCCTCCGGAAGTTATTCCTATGATTGAGGTTAGAGTATATTTCTAAAAGAGTGCTCCTTTCCTTTGAAGACATCATGTGTTAACTCGAGCTTTTAACTTTGTGAAGGAGGGGTAGAAGAGGTCACAAAAATTATTAGCCAAAATAACCTTTCTGAATAAAACCCATCTGACAGGAAGGGAGTCTCTACAGCAAAGTTGTCAGTCAGAATAATTATGTTCTGAGGGGCTCCTAATTAAAACCAAAATTATTTTCAACAGTCTGGGGGAAGAGACTGAGACTTTCTGCTTAGATAAACCAGTTTTATTTACGCCTTCACAGAGTAGCTTACATCACTATAGGATTAGACAAATTGTAATATTTCACAGTATATTATTGTAGAAATAATGTCATGCAATGGCGAATCAGAACTATTAAGAAAAAAGAGGGTATAATATACTTTTGCTTTTCATAATATTTCTAACTCAGGCATTTCAAATCGTAATTCTAAAAATAGCATTTCTTTTTCAACAGAATGGAAAAATCAACTCAGATGAGGATGGTCCAGTAACATTCATTTCTACCTTCAGTCTGCTCGAGTGAGTTTCTCAAGAACATGTGAAAGATCAGGTTTGGTTCTTCCTTGTTCATATATACTGATTTGCCTAAGTGTGTTTTGGTAATGTAACTTTTTGTTGGCAGAGTAGTTTTGTCCATGTTAAGATGGCCTAACGAGAAAGCATTGTTTTACAAGAGTGCACAGAAATTCCCAAACTCCATTATATATACGTTACATGTAGCAGGACAGTTCATAATTCTCTCAGACCCAAAAATAGTCAGTGAGTCCCATAAACGCAGTAGTATCATAGATCATTGTTTTAAAGATGGATAAACAGAGGCACAAAGACATTGACTAACTTTCCTCAGATTGCCTGGAACACAAAGTAAGAGGTAAGAATTTTTTACTTGCATTTTATTTTCAGACAAAAATTTAACATCCTACAAGAAAGTAATTGGTATTCTATTTACAAGGAATAGCCTGTATCCAGTTATTCCATTCTAAAGTCCATTTGTGCTGTAGAGAATATGTAGGGATTGTGAATGTACCCTTAAGTAGCATTCCACAGTTGAACTAATTGCCAGGCCAAGCAAGGGACCACAGTAAATGGGTGAATAATTTGATCCAAGATGGGTTTGTACTCTGCCAACACAGCCTGAAATTTTCTAATGCTTTTGGATTTGACTGTGAGCTGTTCATTGTTGTTTGAGCCTGTTCTTTTCTATTACCGTATTTTTTCTGGATATCGTTTCTGTACCTTATCTTTGTATAAAAGGCCACATCTTTACCATATTTCCAGGCAGTAGTCTGTAGAAGCATATGAAATTTACTGCTGTAGACCAAAGTATGACAGATAAAGGTAGTGCATTACGAAGTTCTTGCCCTCAATCATGCAGAAGGCTGTCTATGCTCCTGTGAGCAGTGGTACATATGTGACTACGCTGTAATGGGAGAAGGGTTAATGGCAAACCAAGACATTTGCTGCAGCAAAAGCAGAGGGAATATCCTCTAAGCAATTACCTTTTATGTAATAAACAATGCCTTGTGTTCATTGGTCAATAAAGGGTGTTTTCTTATCCTAATCCCCTTCCATTTAATATAAAATAGAAATGCTATTAGTTTGACTAGCAGGCTGGTATACCATGAAGCCTGGCCTTAGATAGCCATAGATGTTGCACCTTGATTTTACAGTGCTAGCAGAGGTATTATTACAGCAGCCTTTGTCTTTCATTTCCTTGAATAAAATACAATAAAAAATGTATGGTAGGACTTCAATGATGTTAGGTGCTTTTGCCAGACATGTCTATTTATGTACTGCAGTTTCTTTGCAATACAGGGTACATTGCTGTTTATTACCGATTCTTTAAGCCTCTTTTGACTGAAAATCAAGCTCTAATTAATAATAGATACTTCCCAAAATAATTCAATTTCAGTAAAGGATGCACATAATGTAATCATTAGGTAAGCTATCTATATTGCCAGTAGTTGTGGTTTAACTAGGTGAAGGTTTGATAACTCAAGAGAAATGGTACAAAGCATGATATATGGTTAAAGTAGTGAAAAATTTAAAGATTATGACAGCATATCTACATTTCTTTGTACAAGCTTTAGCTTTGAGGAATGTGATTTTCCTTGTGGATGTGTTCAGATTTTTGGTACAGAACAACCATACAAATGAATATTCCATAGCTGAAAAGTCTCCAGGTCAGTTATAGGATACAGAAAAAAGCAGAGCTTCAAGGCAGCACACTCATAGTTTCCTCTATGTTACAAATAAACAGAGTCTGTCTCCTGTTCTTTCCAGAGAAATGCAGACACTGTGATCAATTTCCTGACCTTCAATTTTCCTATCCTCTTTTTTACTTTGGAAATGCATTTCCTTGAAGAAGACTTGCTCTCAAAAAAAAAAAAAAAAGGGACACAAAATTCAACATAAAGTTGTCAAAGGTTGTATGCAAAAGTAGCAGAAATTACAAATGGATCCTTTTTATATTGTGGTGTGTTTTTTTTGTTGTTGTTGTTGTTGTTGTTTTGTTTTGTTTTAATTACCATTTTCTTTATAAACCATAATGGTAAAGCAAGGGCAATGCCATGGAAGGTAGTGGCATTAGAGTTACAAGAAGCTGGTCAAAGAGAAGAACCAAACTGGGCCTTGACCTTCACAACAGCCATTCCCAATATTGGTGAAGTCTCAAGACACTGCAATTTCTTCTGTTCCCAACTTTTGTCTATAAATCCCCAGTGCTTGAATCCTTCTGCTTCTGGCTTATAAAATCCTGCATCTGTAATAAGATTCCTTGTTTTCTTCCTTATTTTGCTAGTACTGAGGGAATTGGAACAGTTATTACTTGTTTATTTCTTACCAGTTCTGTTTTTTTGTGGAAAGAAATTGGCCTTCTTCCCACCAGAATACGTAGAGCCAGAAAATGCCCCATTGTTGTCAAGGCAACAGCTTTTGTTGGGGAGCAGCATAAGAAAAAGTGACAGGAACCTCCTCCAGAGAACCAAGGTCTTTTGTTGTTCATCATATAAACATGCGTGTGGTCCCTTTACTGCAAACAGTATCTATTTGAGGGCTAGTGAAAGTAAGTTACACACAGTGCAACATAATGAGATGGAACTTATGCTTCAGACAAAAACATTCTAATATATGTTCAGGTGTATAATTGCAGGTCCAAAGTGGGCTTCTTTTCCATGTATTTGTTCTGTTGTGCAAGGTCATTACACCTTGAAAGAATACTGCCATAAATCAAATGTTTTCAGTCTTTTGCAGTGGAGAGGGAGCTTGGTTTTCTTCAGTACATAGACCTTTTAGCAAGCAGAACTTTCTAATTAATATTTTTAGTACTATTCAGAGGCCCAGAAGAAGGGCCTGTATTGGTCTAAACTATCAATTGGATTCTTATGGTGAAATTCTCACTGGGAGAGTTGTTACTCATTCTGGACAAGCTTAATAAAAGCAGTGAAACAGATCCTTAGATACTATCTCATCTGAACCAACAGGACTGTGCTAAATTGTATCTGATGTGGACAGTGGTCTGCATGAATTCAACATGGAGAATGCCAATGCAGGAGTGCTAGAAATGCATATAACCTACCAAATGTGCCTCCATTCTACCACAAGGGCAGGATCCAAGCAATTTTTCAACGTACTATTTCTTGAATTGCTACTGCCTCAACAGGCAACAGTTAGAGTATCTTACACCCATATATTATAGTTGGAATGCTCAAAGCATATTCTCACAGGGACATAAAAAATGATACATTTCCTATGAGACATACAATGAGGCTATCAAGAATTTAATAATGTTTTGTATGGGGAGATCAGATGGTCCTAAGACCTGTTACTGCACTTAATATTTGTCACACAATGTTACAGTTAGTTAATTTATATTTCTAAAGTGCATATTTGCTGTCATGTTACTGCTATATGTACAGCAAAATACTATATAGGATATAGTGTAATCTTATTATGGTATTATGATCCTGTAATTTCCTTTTAACCTTTTAAATACTATTAAGTTTTATTGGTAGTTGCAGTAAGCTGTTTATTTTTAAGATTTATGTGTGGCAGCATTATTTATATTTATAGACAGTGATAGCTTACAGTTAATGTGAAATATTTTTCCCCTACTTTGTTTCTTTATTTCTTGGCCCTCTCTTGGCTAAACAAAAAGAAAAACAACAACAAAAATCCTAATGTTTAATTTATAAAACAACTTCCAAACTATTACAAACTGTGATACACCTAGATTTTGGAGCTTTTTAAATACTTGTTCCCATTTCATGTGGTCACTTATGTCACAGGAGTAAGGTACACCTACAAATGTAAAAGACTGCCTATCAATTAGACCCTTTGAGGTACATTTTATTACACCATCAGTCATATGCCTAATGTTCTGAGCCTAGGAGTACAGATGAAAATATGTATGATTGCTTTAAAAGGCAGACTATGTGAATTTAAGTTCCAACACAGACAGTTGCATGAAATGATCTCTCCTGACATGTCGGCTGAAATATCAGAAATCCTATTTCTAATCCCTTCCGTGTAATAAGGCATGGGGACATAGATACATATCAGTCATAAAGAAAAACAGCACAGCCTTTCAGATAGACTCTGCAGGCTGCCTATAATTCAGTTCCTTCTCCAGCCTCTCCACCCACTGGTTGAGTCTCTCATTGCCCTTCCAACACCTAATGTACTCCTGACACAATGGAGGGAGGGCAGGAGCAGTGTGGTGAAAAATTAGATGCTGCAGACAAAAACTTGACAGACTGTCTTTCTCCCCGTGTCACAATATGAACTGGCCAAGTGAAAAATAATGGCCATTATCCCGTCTCATTGAGTAACTTAAATGACTTACAGCCACATGCAGAGAAAGTTCTTTGGACTATTTTTCCATGTGTTGTTGGTTTTTTGTTTGTTTGTGTTTTTGTTTGTTTGTTTGATTGATTGATTGATTTAATTTGCATAATAAGATGTACAAGGTAGGTTTTTATGGTTTAAGCAGCTTCAGTTTTCTCTGACCCCTGTGTAAAATGCAGATACTTTCACTGAACTCACTGGAGTAACTTCATTGGCAAATGGGTGTTGTGAGAGTACTTTCACACTCCTTAGGCAACTTTCCAGTTGTTTCTTTGAACTCATGATAAGCTCCTATTTACATCTCCCTTATGCCTGAGGTTTCTAGGCATCCCGTGCATTCAACCAGCACGGTACTTCTTACTTTCTCAGGATGGCTTTTTATGCATGGCTTCAATGTTGTAAGGTCGTAACTCAAGTCAACATCCAGGACTGGGATATACAGGACTCTCATGCATCCAAGTAATTTCTATTTTGGTAACAATGTGAAAAAAAAAAAAAATAGGTGTTCTAATAAATGGAGTGTTATATTTACAAATTTACAAACACTTCCTCAGGGTCACTTGAATGTGAAATTGAATGCTCATCTTTGACATTCTAGGCTATATCCCCAGGTGCTGGACAGGCCTCTTTTTCTTTGTCAGAAATCCTGTCTCTGACTTGAGATACTTTTCCCTCTAAAAACTTTGCTAAAATTGTTAAATTCCTGTGAAAAGTTTCATTTCTGAGAGGAGTTTTCTTCAAAAATCCCTTGCAAATTCTTTGCAAGACCTGTCTAAAAGCAACTGTTCCCTGTCTCCATGTCTGGTTACTTCTGTTAATTCAAAAGCATAGCCGCAGACTTCAGGAGACTGGCTTTATGAAAAGAAGCAGCCAGAGTCTAAATGTAAGAGGAGAAGGACTGAGAGCTATGTAGTACTGTAACTGTTATATCCCATGGGAATTTGAACCACAAAAAAACAAGCTATCCCCCTGTTGTGTGCTACAGCTTCTGTATCCTGACCTGACCAATAAACCCTTTAATGACTTACAATTGGGGCCATACCTTTATACACTTACAAAAGCCAGAAGAAGGCTGCTTGTACCTATTCACCAGTTGCTGTTAGTGTATGCAGCTCTTAAAAAGCACACTTGGAGCATGATGTGCTTCCTGAGCTTTTCATCTCCCATCAGCATTGACTGCCTGTAGGTAGCTCATGCATGCCATGTTTGGAAGGCCTCGCAGCACACCAAGTCACTGCATGGAATCGATCAGAAGGCTTCCTCTGGCTGGGCCTGAAGCCACACTCATAGCAATAGCACATCTGGTCTTGAGGGCATGTTGAAGTATCACTGGCAATAGAAGACAGTTTGTCTTTTATTTATTACTAGTAGAGATAGGATACTGTAAATCATGGCAAGCCCAGAAAGTTCAAATTCCTGTAAGTGCAACATACTAGAAATTATTTTCTTCCGTTTGCAGTAGAAATGTGTTTAGTGATCCCTTCCCATTTATTGTTTCTGATGGAATCAAAATTGTATCACATAATCAGACAATATTTCATATACTGGAATGCATGTTCACTCTTCCAGCAGCACCTTTCATCTCTTCCTTCTTTCTTTTCTTTCTTTATTTTCTCAAACTGCATTAAAGAGAGTCTGGTATCTTCCTGGTTTTTATTCTTCTATTCTTCCCTAGAAATGCATAGTGTGTTTTGTCTGCTGGCACAGCAATAATATAAAACCAAACGAAAACGCCACTGCGATTAATATAAGACTATGAAAGTTAAGAACTTCAAGTGAAGAAGTTCTGTTTCGACGTGTAGCATGCATTAGAAACATCAATTTAGTTTATAGTAAAATCATAAATGTCTATGAATTAATATTTGCAGAAAATCAAATAATATTCAATGTGATATTTTTCCTTCTTTCACCTTTGTTCCAACGTGCTAAAATCATATTTTTTCACAGTGTAGCACTCCTGTTGATGAAGCCTGAAGTACATGGCAATATGACTGAAATTCATTATCAAGCAAATAGTGTAGTGAACTTTGCAGCAAATCATCATAAAGTAATCTTGCTGTTCTGTCTGGTCTTACTCTAAATGCGATTTGCACTCTTATGGAGAGAGGACCTTGTGCTGTTTTTGATGTTATGTACAAATGATTTCGCTTTGTAAAATTTCCATTATGCCTGTTTACATTTAGTAGCAGTTGTTATTGATTCAGTCTGTACTGATTTGAAAGTAGGAGTCTTTAACATTAAGCCCCTTCAAAGTTTCTCATAAATTTGTGGCATTTTGCCAGCTTTGCTCACAAAACAACATAGAGCTGTTGGAAGGAAATGCTCCAGCTGCAAGAATAAGTGGAGCCAAAAAGCAAAGTCCAAATAGAAATTATCCAGTTCATGCTTTCACTTTGATCACCAGATGTTTGCCATGTGACTTCAGCATTACAGAATCAAAGAGAGGAGAAAGAGGATGGTGTGATGCTCAGCTTAAATCTAACACAAGAGCTCATAGCTCAGCAATGGATGTACACATATAGTTACTAGGTTTATCACTTTTGGTTGACATATTCCTCATTTTAGCATGACATTGATTACAGCAAACTATATCCCTATGCAAAGTTTTGTTTTGGTTTCCTAATTCCTTGAACTCTGAAGGATTATGAAAGTAGGACAAGATACACTCCAGATTAATAATACTGATTATCCTGTTTTTATTGGTAAACTCATCTCTATCAAGAGCCTCACTGTTCTTTGTGTACTGGTTTATAGTGGTGTTGGCAGATTAGAAAGAGTACATTCTCAGCTCATAAGGGTTGCAGAACTAGGCATATCTTTTTCATGGTTTTAGCATTGGCATCCATTTGATTCAACTGCCTTCAACACTACACTTGAAGCTTTTTTTCAGCTTTTCTTAATTCTGAAATTGTTGAGACATTTCAAAATGCACAGAATTGAAAGGACGCTTCCCAGTTTTCAAACCATGACTCTTTATCGTCTCTGTCAACGATTTCATATAATGCAAAGCTCCATCTAAAATCTCTTTATGATTTTTACTCGTTAACCTTGTAAGATGGCTGATGTAAACTTTTGATCTTTAAGTGGTTAAAAAGTCTCCTGAAATGTTCACCCTAAATTTGTTCAGGATCTGTTTTTAAGTACTTTTCTGATAATAGAAAATTATATGATGCATGCCATAGAATTCTTAAGTTAACTCGGATAAATGACTTAATTTCTACATCTGATTGTTGTCCCAAAACAGGAGTCCTTCCCTTCCATTCTCTTGCACCCAGCCACCCATCTGTGTCCCCTGATGCCTCAGGTGCTTGCCAGTTCCTTTGCTGTGGTATGTCCGTACTTTAGACTCACAAAAGTATGCTCAGTTTTGAGGGCACACTTTTAAACTGGAATAGTGAACTAAACCAGCTCAACAAAAGGCCTTTCAGCACATGGAGATGGGAGGACAAAGGCAGGGCCGAGCAGTTACATTTCTACTTTAGGTTGCTCTGGAACCATAGCCTCAATTCTAGATTGATAAAGGTGTGGCAATGCTTTCTTTTCCAGCATTCTGTCCAAATTATCTGTTTAGTTTTTACGCTCTCCATATCAAAGTCTGTGTCTTTTAGTGAATTGTGCAGTGACAAACACAATAGATCCCTAAATTTGGATAGATCACAGGAGAAACTGCATGCTTTTTTTTTGATTGCATACCTTCAATCACACTTCTTGTGATAAAAATGCACAAAAAGTGCTGCAAATATATCCAGTGTCAATGAAAACATACTATATTCTCTGCTGTTGCTTCCAGTTTATTATTCATGACACAATACAAATTTTTATTCAGGTGGACTTTGTTCTTGGTAGTGATTCTTCCTGAGATGGTAGAGGTTTCATTCTATTTCAAATACCAACCTTTCTTTATGACACGGAGTTTTTCACTTGTGAACTTCCTTGACCTACTTCACAGTCCTAACACTGTTACACAAAAATAGATTTGAACTCTTTATTCTCTATTGACCACTGAAGTATGTGATATAGTATGTGATATTTACACTACAACACTTCTTAGTGTGAGAGAAAATGACACCAGCTATTCATTTGAAACCTGGACAAAAATGTTTATCTTATAATAGGTGCCTTTATGTGAAACAAAATATTCTTAATATTTTTAACAATTCATGAACGTACTGTCTCCACCCTTCACTGCAATGTTTTGCATATGCCTGATATTTCTGGGTCTGTTTCTCACAGCAGTGTTAAGAAAATTTCATGCTTTCACATTTTTGAGCTGTAATACTGTTTACTTCTAAGAGAGCTGAATATCATCTAGTATTCTGCCAGGTCCTTCTCTAGACTTCCACACTAAGGTAGTTTTATTTGATCTTTTTATGCCAAAGATTAAATTTCTTTGTGTTGTTTGGTGAAAAACCAGCCCTTGTTTTCAGGAAATAGTCTTATGGAAAGTTCTCTGTTCCAAACTATTTGCACTCAAATCCAAAATGCCCGTAGCTTTTGTTTCAGTAACAGAACATTGGATTTGCTGTCACACTTCCAGGGAAAGCACATTTCCCAGTACTTATATAGATTCTACATCTTCCATTAGGGGATGAATCCCTTCATTCTTGCTTAGGAAAAATTAGCAGTGATTAAGAATACAAATATTTTGAAAATAAATGCATAAGCTTATGCTGAGTTGATCAGTGTCCCTGCCCATGGCAGCGGGGGTAGAATTAGATCTTTAAGGTCCCTTGCAAACCAAACTCTGATATGGTTCTATGATGAGACAGATTTGACAGATGAATTCTGAATGTTCATGGGTTAGAATGGGTTTATGAGTTTTAGGGTTTTAGGGTTTATGAGTTTGAACAATGCTTAACACATTGACTCCCAGGGCCTGAATTTTCTTCCGTAACTCTATGCATTTCAGTAATTCCCGACTTTCTGAAATGTTCTTCTAACTTACCATATAAATGCTATAGGCATTTCAGAGCCTGATCACACTGTTTATGCTCAGACAAATATCCACTGTCTCCACAAAGGAATTTTACATTCAAAGAGGTTTCCCCTCTGATGGGAGTTTTGCCTGAGGAGGGAAAGTTGGATCAGTCCCACATGTTGTAGAGACTTAAAATCATGAATTAATATGCAGTAGAGCTATGACAGTGGCTTTAATTCTACTCACATTAATTTTCGCTGTTATTATTAATTAAACCCTGAAAATCAGGGATTTAATGGAAAGTCTGACAGACCTTTAATTACAGTATTTCAACAGTCTTATAGTATAGGATGTCCTCTACTAGTGCACAGGACATTCTGTACTTGAGAGGATACAGAAAGAAGTCATAGTTTTTGGTGTTCTTCATGTTTGGAACATTTTTTAATTCATGACAGGCTTTTACTCATTTTTCTCTGGTGCATCTGGGTAAGTTATATAAAGTGAATACTCCTAACTTCTGTTCAAGAACAGTCTGCAAAGGGAGATTGATTTTTTCTTTTAACCACGATCACTATTGTTCAAAATTATCTGTAGTTGTTTTAGGAGAATGTATTTCAGTCTATGGACTTTGTGCAAGCTATTTATGTAGCATATTGCTTTATACTCAAAGATACATCTACAACTGATATTTAATTGCAGACTTTTTGCAGGAAGGATGACCTTTTCTATTCTGTTCATCTAACATCTATCAGAGTGGTGTTCTGACCAGGATCCCTGTGTGCTCCCTTAATATAAACATTACATTATTGTAATTCAGCACAGCTGATTTGTATCACTTTGTCTAAAGCCTTCGCATTATGTGCGTTCCATTAAGACCTCAATATGAAGTTTAACTGCTTAGGCCTTGACTGCATAGGGGAAGAGTTGTGTCAAAATGTACGGTGTGATTCACAGATACTGAATATCAGGAAGGATAGTCAACTGCAGGTAAAAATCTGATATTGTGGAGGGCAGTAGGTCTCTACAGTGTTCTGTAATGTCTAGTAGATTGCATCAGTTTTATTCAAGCATACTAACTTATAATATGCCTGAAACTCAGTATTACACTCTATCTGCTAATTCTTCCAATTCTATCAAAGATTTTGCATTGTATACATTTTTTTAAAGAACCTTCCTGGGCTCACATGAATTAGATCATATCAATGACACTTGAGGGAGGGAGAGGGATACAACATTTTAATTCTGGAGGATGGAAGTGCATTCTAAAAGCCTCAAAACCAGAGGCAAATTTAACAATATTTATAGCCAAAACAGGGAGTTACTTTGGAGGAGCTGAAGAGTTTTTTCAATTATTTAGATATGAGTAAAAACTGGTGTCTAATCAGCTAGCCACCTGTCCTCTTGATTAGATAACAGAAGTGTAAGAAATGTAAAAAATGACAGAAATAAAATTAGTAGAGAAAGGAATTCAAGCATATTCCGTGTTAGAAAGGCTTTCAACTTTTATATGAATCATTCTAAGATTATTAATTTTTGTATTGGATACAATGTTTGCATGTATATATTTGAACCAATTCTACAAGCATCAGACAGTTAAAAAAACTCCTTTTTGCTGGAATCCAGTGAACACTGGAAGGGCAAGTCCAGAAAACCCCCAAAGCCATGGCACTGTGACTCCTGACCCTACAAAGAGTTCAATGCTGAGCACCTCCTGCTTGTTCTATGTTCACAAAAATTAAGAACCATAAAGCAAATTTGTATAAACAGGCTTTCTTCTATGCTTTCTTGCTTTACTTAACTTCATAAAGCATAAAGATTTCTAGCTCCAGTTCCAGCAGTTTTTCAGAGCTCTGCACTTTCTTTGCAATCTCTGTCTAGTATTACACCTGGTAATTTTTCATTCCTCTGTCTCTCAAGAGCCCTCTTTCATGGATGGACATTTAAAATGAGAAAACATTGAGAAAACATTTGTTCTTCACTGGAATTTAAATCGGCTGAGAAAAGACAGGGAAACTGGTTTCATGTCACTCCTAAGCCCATTTAATAGCCATCTGCTGCCTAACAGAGCTGCCTACTTCCCTTCCCTTCCCTGCCATATGCTCCTTCTGCTTTTGTTACCCTGTTGTGGCATTTATTCAGTCCTCTGCTAAACCAGCAATGGAACCTTAACTATCCGAAAACTAACCTTACCAAAAAAGTGGATAGCTTTCTGCTGGTTTACTTCTGGGAACTTCTTTGCTGTGGGAGCTGGTGCAACGGAGGCAGAGGAGGAGCAGGATGGACCCCTGGGTGGCAGGAGGCTGTTAGAGCTGCACAGCTCACGTCTGAAACAACAGCCTGAGAGCTGGTCGCACTTGTATGTCTCTAGTCGTCTCTGAGAATGTGATATGAAATAAAAGATGGCAGATAACAAACAAATATGCTTTTAATGTAAATTTAGTCAAAAGCTCCTCAGAAATTCTTGCTTCAACATTAGGAAAGCTGATTTAGTTTAGGAACTGCAGACTTCTTAGCAGTGCCAGCAGTGATTGGCTGGGTTTAGCAAAGTGCTGTGGATGTCAGCTATGGACAAAATTGTTGTTAGCATTAAAAAACTGCCTGCTGTGTGGATGGGCTTAACGTGCTATTATATGGGATGGATGCAAATGTAATGGGCTTGAAAATGGAGAGATTGAGCCTGAAACCTGTAGGGCATATCCTTGGCCCAAACTAACCCACACCATCACTAATCAGGAGTCAGTACTGAAGTGGAAGGAAGCTAGTGGCTGATTAGAATCAGGACCTGGTTACTTAAAAGGGAGACTTGACAGGGCAGGTGACCACAATAGCTTTGTGATTTTATTTTATTTTAAAATATTTGTATTTTTTTTCAAGGAGCAGAATACCTTGCAGCTTAAATGCACATGAATTACAAAGCTAAAATGTTAAAATAATGTTTAGAATAGATTAAAAATACAGACAATACAAAAAGGAAGCAGTTTGAGGTGTCCTTCCTCACGCAGTAATGGGATTGCTGCTGCTGCTCAGCACATCACAAGAAAGTTTTATCCTAAGAGAGCAAAATAATATCATTAACAGAAAATTAAACTTAAAGTCACCATGAACTATGGACTTAAAAGACCCTCAAGAAATGAAAACCAATTGTCTGTTGGAAAACCAGGAGGTCAAGTAGTCATTGACCAACCAAAAGCTGCACCGATTGGTGAAACGTACTGTACTTTCAAATCCAATTAACTGTTTCAAGCAGACAGTCCTCATTTTCTCTTTCATCAGAAAGGGAAATTTGCAATCATATATTCCAATGAAAGTTAAGTTGTTTTGATCTGATAATTGTCAGATGTATTTATCTTAATTTGTAAGTTTCTAATGCTAAAGCTCCAAGCTGTTCAGATATAACAGAAGTACTGGGAAATGAGGTACAAAATGCTGGAATTCAAATTAACCAATAAATATATTTTAATATATATCAGCAGGACTCTAGAGGATTCCATTAATGTTGAAAAATAGAAAGGATTTAGGTTAATTTGGTAAGAAGGCAGGTCAGAACGTTTACAACAGTGGCATAGAATTGTATAGAGATGCAAAATTTTTCAAGAGAGCAGAATTTTTTCAAAAACGCTGACTCTAGCTGTCACAGCCCTGCCTTGGTTAAATCCAGTGGAGAGATATGAGGACTTTCTAATTTGCTTTCCCTCTATTTTAATAATAGCTGTGCATAAGTAATTTATGAAAGGCCAACCAGGCAGTGGGCAACAGAAAATTAAACTCATTTTATCTGAAAGCAGGTGGATTTCTATATATCATTAGCATGCATAGAATTCTCACAATGTTATTTCTCATACTGATGGAATGTAACCAAATAATATATGAGTTTTTTGCTTATGCACGAGTGAAATTTTTAGATAAAAGTGCCAGCCCCAATGGCAATTTTCTGCAAAACGAAAACTAATTCTGCGAAGCTTCTTATTACTGGGAAGACTCATTTGGCTTGCATTAGAGACTGACATAAGTGACTTTAGGATTTTACTAACAGATTAGATGAGATGTGCTATATGCAGTAATATCATTAGAGAATGTAGCAGCAGGAGCAGAAGAGTTTGTGGCACTTAAGGACACTGGCACAAGTAAATTGTTTTCATTTATTACAAGCTTTTAAATGATTTTTTTTTTTCTCCTCATGAAAATATGTTTTAGTTTTAGGTTTCCCTAAAGGTTTCACCCTTCCCCAGTATTTAAAAAAGCTTTTACCAAAATTATTTCTCATGTTGTCAACCACTGACATCTATTGTAGATCTCTGCTTTATCATCTTCATCAACTAGAGGCTAGATTTTTGTGAAGAAAACAACGCTAAAACTAAATAAAGGTATTGTCCATGTTGTTTAATGTAAATGAAGGCAGAGTAGCAAACCACATATATCTCTACTTGCTGGACTTTCACTTTTCATTAACAAATATATTTGTGACCTTATTGTTCAAATGTATTTTAAAATAGCAACAAATGTGCTACAGCCATTTGACTTCACCAACCAGAGCCTTCCTTTAAGGCTCTCATAAAACTCATAAAACTATTGAGAGTTTTTCTTTTAATTACGATACCCAAAGGTACATCCTGCATAAGGCCTTCTTCCACTGTTATATCTTGTTTAACAATAAATGGCATTACACAGAATTTTTCTCTGAGGGAAGGAAATACTATGCTAAATGCATATCTTGTATAATTCTGGATAATATTTTACAGTGAGTATGAGGGAACACTCAGGTAGTTTGTCTCAAAGTGAAACTTTCAATTATGATTTTATTTATTTTTTTAATTCAAGAAGCAATAGTGACAGCTGCCAGGAGTTAGCAGTAACTGCCCCTTGGATGGGTTGTGTTAGTTTGTACTGGTTCTTTGTAGTTGGCGATATATTTTTTTCACATTTGAATTTCAAAAAAGAGGGAAGATATGACTGTGTTGTTGGCAGCAATAATACTGACCCAAGTCATATGACAGAGATAGTACTCTTTTGTAACCCTAACCTGGGTCAGGTGATTGCATCCAGCTCTTCTTCAGCTGTTTATTCAGTTTCTTGTATCAGCACTCATGTTATGTCACACTTACATGACTTTTTTATATTACATGACTTTCTTCACGGTTTACTTTGATAGCAAAGTTTATATTGTCCTCCATATTTGGCTATCTTTACTACAAATACCCTAAGAAATAGGAAAATAACATCCTCAGGTAAATTGCATGGGGATAAACATAGTGTGACTATGTTTACTTCACTGAAGCTAAGCTGGGTGTATAATGCTCTACTTAAAAAGCAGGGTTTGGACCAATATAAGCAACATTGAAAACAGACTTGATATTAAAGAGAACGGTTCTCTTCTCAGTTGTAAATGCTGTTTTCAGCCATGTGGAGGCATATGTAGAATGGTTCTGCTGAAGTCAATAGATTTCCTTCAGACCTTGCTCAGCATAAAGTGACAGAGTTTGGCTCTGTTGTGGCCAGAACTCAGCTGGTGTGTTACACGGCGATGCTTAGAGTTCAGATGGAGCCATCTAAGCTAATAGATTGCAGGGCTTTGTCTGCACTGTGTTTTGTAAAGTCTGTCCTGTTGCAATCACTTTCCACTATCAGTGAAAGTGAAAAAGAGGGAGAAGAAATAACTGAGATGTATGTGAAAAATCTGAAACTCCAGTACTCGATGCACAGACATTTTGCAGCTGCTGAAGTCCAGCTCCTTCTTTCATGGGAGAGCTCTGAAGTAATACGGACAGTCTGTCTCATCTTGTACCCACCTCTGTTTCAAATGATCTGACTAGTGCACGTCTATATGTTGTTAACAGCTTGCATAGAAACTTAGGACAAGACTGTGTGGACCCTGTTAGACCACAGTCACTGAAGTGTCATATAATTCTGATCATAAATGTTTCAAATCCCACCCTAAAGCCAGTTAGCTTCTCTGCTCCCACTTTCTCTACTGGAAAGTTGATCCAAGACCTCTTTACTTGAAAATTTTTCATAACATACCAAACGTAATAGCAAATTTATTCCTGTGCTGTTTTCTGTATCTTAATTAGGTGATGCCCTTCTTTTGTTCTCTTTGTTTTAAATCCAACATTAGTTGTGGAGCTCTGTCCTGATATTCCAGTCTGCCCAGAGAATTCCCAAATCTTCTGTCATCATCCCAGTGTACATTCAAACAAGCAACTCTTAGAAAAAGCCAGTTCATCTCCTCCAGTGCTAGGAAACGCTTTCTCCTATGCAATATTCCAATTTACAGTGATGATTAACAGATCCGTATACCAAATGTTCTAGTGCTTATGATTTTAACCAGAAGACTTCTGTAGGATAGTGCAATGTATCTGAATTGATTATACCAGTGATTAGAGCACAGACAAAGCACAGAAGTGAGAACAGAGAAAGTAGATAACAGGATGGATAACAGGATGGAATAACAGGATGGATCATCAGAATAATTTTTCATTGCAAATGAACTAAAAGGAGGTGTACTTTTTTCTAAGTTTGCCTATTGTTTTTTGTTATATTTTATTTCCTACTTAGAACATTAAAGTCAAAACAGGCACATGGATATATCTTTATTTTCCCTCCTTTTCACTTAAATTTGCAACATTTCAGGGCATTTTACCATCTTCTTTTTATTTGCAGTCAGCAATCAAAAAGTATTTTCACTGTATTCTTAAAAACCAAAAAGTAAATACTGTATTTTTAATCTTAAGCATTTTAAAAATCGAGGGATATACTTTCCAATAAGTGCCAGTAAGTCTAGCTCTAAGTTGCTTGTGTTGACATACTGCTGAAGGCTAAAAACAGCTTATACAGATTTTATTTGTTTATAGGGCAAATTATAAAATGTTCCACTGAAATAAGTAATGACAATTTTTGTCTACATAAATGTGCATGTAAATGTAATGATGTTTGTTGTCATTTCAACATGACTGCCATTATTGAAAGAGAAGAGCCAGTACTAATTCTTGCTGTCATATTTCTTAAAAAATGAAAATAAGGCATTTAAAGAAGCGTCAAGGTTTTCAGTGTTGATCATTCATCTCCTGCATGCTCTTAGAATAACACCCTCAGCAAAACAGACAGACAAAAGCTAACTAGAGTTCTGCTTTCTAATCTCTTTAAGAGACATACATTTGAAGATATTTTCCAACTTCAGAGTGTTCTGAAACTCAGTGAGGCCTTCATGAGTAAGATGTAAGAATTTGTCATTGTCTTTAAGGTTGTATAACCTGAACATAGTCCTGAAAAACACAGACCTGAAAAAGTCTGCCTTTGTTCTCATCAGCCAAAAGAAACCCTTCTCTCTCTCTCTCTTTTTTTTTTTTTTTTTAATTGAATATTTAGAGGTTGCAAACTGTGCCTTGATGAGATTTCCTGGTGCCATTTCTCCAGTGAGTCTATCCACAGGACATTAACTGATAACAGCGTTCAGGTCAAACCCCCCTCACAACTGAACTAGTATGTTATTTCAACATAGCAATGTTTTGTCAAGCTTCTTGGAAGTACGAGTTGCTCTCCTCCCCCTTCCCTCCCCTGGGTTTGCACGCCACCCTGAGCCAGCAGTGGTTCAGCAGGGGTAGGGGAGGGGAGCACTGCATGCTCTAGAGGAACGTAGTGCTGCACACTTCAGAAAAGCTGAGTAAGTGTCAGCTGATGCTGTTTAGAACTTTTCAGAAGTCTAACTTCTCAGTTTTGTCATGATGCCTACAGCTGTCTCTAGCCACTCAGCTTGGGCTGATAAAACATTGCGTTGGCGACTGCGCAGAGATGACATTCTCTTCGTGGATGTGTCCTGCAGCGGCCTTTGTGGTTTCATCTGCTTGTGTAAGCAGCTATTGCCCAATCAGGTATGAAACTGAAAAGTGTCATTATCTAATAATGACTATTTTAAGTAGGTTTAATGGCTGAATAAATTTAAGGGTTGAGAAGTCCTGAATTCCAGTCTTGCCTGTTCCACCAAAGTGCCACATGCCACCAAGTGGGGGGCCATCTGTTTTTTGAGGGAATGTCTAATTTTCTGTGCCCAACTAGCTATTCCTCTAAAAGGCCTGGGCATTCACATGCCTTAAATATAACTTCACCTTAATACTGCAGACTTACAAAGTCTTTGAAACTGGATGCCTAGTGTTCCAGAAAGCAAAAGTTGGGTTTGAAACATTTTAATTTCTCCATGCCTCAGTTTCCCCCAGGTGCAAGGAAGTTGATGTGAGCATGAGAGGAGTACTGATTTGTGAGGTACTTGGAATATGTGAATGATAATAATTACTAGTGTGTGTATTTCCATTCTGAGGGCTCACAAAGCATTGGGCAGTGGGACAGGCAGAAGTCCCCGTGCCACACTGTGACACAATTGCAGTGACCACAGTCTACAAGGTAGGAGGCTGCCTCTTTGCAGTGACTTTCCAGAGCAGCAGAGAGGGGTCAAGGACACAAGGCTGTCTCACTCATAGAGTGAAAAATGAAAATTAAAAGGCTGAAACTATAGATTGACCTGAATCCATGTGCTCTGTGCAGAATTCTGCCTAGCTTAATCCAGCAGATCTTCTGCTAACTATAAGACACATCTCTGTGAGAGAAGCAAATGCAGGAACAGCAAACAACACAGTATTATGAGACTATTTTGGGTAAATAACTCTGATACGGGCCCTGGACAGCTCTGTTTATAAAAGCCAGGAAAATACAGGAAAACTTTCCTTCTTCCTTTTTAAATTGATTGAATCCCCAGATACTGCTTTAATTATTCATGCTCATGATGCGGTACTTTGTTCAGCCGTTTCTGAGATGCCAGAACCACAGTATGCTCACCGATTGTTACTATCATCATAAACTTTCCAACCATCTTTCGTCTTATGTAAATTTAATTCCAAGCACACCACTTCATGCTTTATTATCTCACAACAGCAATTGCATTTGGCCCTTTGATTCATCTGTGGAGAATGCATTATGAAGCAAAGCATAAATATCATAAAGTGGTTAGTTCATGGGGCTTCTAATTTCAGGAACATCACCATATGCTAATTCATAGTTTTCATACTAGCACAAAAAATATATTTCAGTGCATGTCGTGAGGGTAAATCCCTGCTTTCGTCCTTCACTTTGGAAAATGCTACAGCTTAAAGAAACTTAAAAGCTCTAATAAAACTTACAGGAAACCCACTCACTGGAGTTTGCATCTACACTTCTGTATATTTGGAATAAAAAAGTATGTAAAGAACCTCCAAAATAGTCTAGGGTGGGGACGAAAGTAATGAAAGAAGAGGTGGCATTTGCTTCTCTTTTACCTGCCACGTATCATGGTGAGTAGCTATTGTCCATTGGTGTAGTTCATCTTTAACAATGCTGAAGCTGCACCTTCAAGGTCATTTGCTAGTACTAAACCACACAGGAATCAATATGATTTAACTATGTATGGATCTACAGAGTGAAAACCAGCCCATCTGGGCAGAACCCATAGGCACCCATGCGTGGTTTCATGTGGCGAGTATAGAGCACAGGTGGGCAGTCTTGGCAGGGAGAGAGCACACTGAGTAGACACTGTTTACTCTTATTAGGGATGATACAGGCACACCGTGCTCTTTCACTTCATGATATGTATGTGTGAAAATGTCATCCACAGATGTTGCTGTGTCAATTTGTCCTTATTTTCAGCTTTAATTAATCTTCAAGATTCATGGACAATGCAGACATACAAATTTATTTTGCTTTAACAACACAAACAACAACAAAAAAAATCAGACTGTTTCACAGTTGTTAGAGGCAAGTGTGGGACGCACATGTGTGAAAGAAAGAGAGAGGAACAGAGACAGACTGAAATGCTGGCTGGGCTATCTCTGCTCAGCTGTAACTTGCATGACCAGCACTTACACAGCTGATCAGTAGGTCCTACAGCCTCGTTAGAATTTGTGAAGCGATCTTTGCTGCCTTTTCCTTTTCAATTACCAATCCAAAACGCTGAGTGCTACTTCTAAATTTTCCATTATATTTGCCTTTAATTCCCATTTTTCCATACTTTTACAAACGTGTTGTATTGTTTGGTGTCCTTTGAATCTTTCCAGCAGCAAGTTAAGATCATAGCTGAGACTGTAAAAAGCCCTGGGCATATTGTACAGAACCTGTGTGAGATAAGAGAATGTGCTTACTTGTAGAGGGACCAAATCACCCAGAATCCTGGCTGCTGCCCTATGCTGCTCTGAAAGAGCATCCCCAAACACAGCATAGTCCCCTTTGGTCTCTTCACCTGCCTTGTAAGCTGTGTTAAGAGCATACCAGGCAGGGTGCTAATAATCTGGGTGTAGAGGAGAGCGCAGGGCTCATATGTTATGGAGGTTGTGTTTTGTTTCCATTTCCATTTGTTGCTGGTGATGGTAGGCAATTTGGGGCCTAACGATGGTGCAGAAAAAGCAATGGACTTGTTTCTGTTTTTCTTGTCTATTAATTATTTACATATATATATATATATATTGGAATCAGGCTTAATTCATCCTGTTGCACAACAAAATATGTCAGGTATCCTTGTTTTGCCTTCCATGTCTGGTAACTAGTGCAGCAGGCTCAGCCTGTTGATGTTTGTATTTGTCCTTCCACAGAAAACGTGCAGTCACACCCACTTTGTTCATATTTCTGGTAGTTTACATCTGAAGTAAGCTGCTCTTAAACACACTTTTCAACAATAAAAGTGGCATTGTTTTCTAGCTCTTGCTCAGAATTGCTTGAAAAGTCATGAAGTTAGATTATCAGCTGGTGTAAATTTGACCTACTTTTGCTAGAATGCCCGGAGATACTGATTTGAGGATATAATTTTTGTCTCTCAGACTGTTTATGCAGCAAGTCTGTGATAAAGCATGTACTTCAGTTATCCTGCAGCCAGTTGTAATTATATATATATATATGTAGAAAAATACTAGCTACTTCAATTTTTTATTTTTTTATTTTTTAAGTTGAGAGGATAGCAATGAGATCGTCTACCTGCTACAGGCAGGGCTATTTTTTATTTATTTATTTTTTTTTTTAATTTTGGATCATGCTTGCTTAGGATCAGAATGTTTATTTGTGTGAGGTGGTGGCCTTGATTTTTATACTGGCCAGCAAAACTGTTGAGTTTGTAATTTTATTCTCTGCAAATCATCATCATTATATACCCTTAGATGAATAATTTAGATATGTTACTTTTATGAAGACTGGAAGGAAAATTGAGTCTGTATCTCCAACACCAGCAGAGAGTTTCTAAATTGTATTAGGATGGAGTTTCTAAAATCCGGTCAGTGCTGTAGATTATTTTATTTATGAATGGAAAGGAGTAAAGTATATTTATTGCAAGGTACATTTAAATGTTCAAACCTGTAGGTAAACTTTAACTTCTTAATATTTATAACATTGCATTGGTTAGAAAACAAACTCTTGCTCACCTTGTGTTTTTGTATTTTCTATAATTTTGGATATTACAAACAACATAGGCATGGAAGGCCATAATAGTCCATGATTTCTAATATTGGGTAAAGCACAAATATAAAATATACTTGAAGCTCAGCTCTAAGTAGATTATAAACATTTAATATAGAATGTTATCATAATATTCAGAGCACCAAATTGCAGACTTCTGTCACCCACTTTCAGGCATGCTTCTGAAGATCATAGTTAATTCTGCTGATTTATGGTAATGCTGTAGCACTATCATACGCAGCATCAGAAACCACTAACAAGCTTAGTATAAGCTTGGACCGAAATGGTTTGAGGTTTAAATTTCTGTAACGATTATAAACTAGAGGGAGTGAAATCCCACTTCAGCAAAAAAATAAAAGTGTCTTGTTACAATTCAATATTGCATCCTCTCTCTCTCCCCCTCTCATTCCAACCCCCCTTTCTCTTCTCTCTTTAGCTTCTCTGAGGAGCCATATTTGAGAAAAGTAATTTTAAATTGTGACTGGCATTTTTAAATTTAAAAATAATCCTTTTTGTATGGTAATGTGCTTTATAATTACGAGACACAATATTAGTATTTACTGGAAGTAAAAAAAAAAAAGGGTGAAAAGTATTAAAATCAACTAAATTTTTTTTGCCCATTTCATTTGAAATGATAGCTATTTATAAAACAAATATGATGACTTTGCCAACCTTTTCCACAAACATTTTAATAACATATGTCATATTTGACTGTCTCAGGGATACTATGGACTGCAATTACCGTAAAATCTGTTTCAAAACTCCCTCTGAACTTAGGGTTAGTATGATGCTAATGAAGGTGTGCAAAGAGAGAACATTATGAATCAGAACTTTAGAGGATGTAAATCACAGTGCTGTTGTTTCATAATGAAATCAAAAGAAATACAATAATGCACTTGTTGAGAATCTAGCTTTGCATGTTTGCCTTTTATACAGTGAGCTATTCTCTTTCCTGTGCCTTTATGAGAGCTGTGCTGAATGGCCATTTTTTGGCAAAAGGCTGATGGTATACTACAAATAAAGGATTTTAAGAAACTTGCCATTGGTTCAGGCAATGCTGCCATTTTAAAACTGTAGATTCACTACTCCGATCTGTCAAAATCACTTTTTCTCTCTGTCCCCATATGAAAATGTACAAATTGCCCAAGATTTTGAAATGATTTGAAATGTTTACTTTCTGGAGTTCAATTCTGATATCAAGGATCAAATCACAAAATCTGAGTATCAAATCTTAAAGAAAATGATTTGAAAGGTTACTTCAATTTAGTCATTTAAATTAAAAAAACACTTCCCCCACTAAAAAAATGCTGCTATTCATCAAAACTGAGGTCAAGCAAAATGATGTATGAAAAACAGCCGTATTTTACCTGTTTTTCCAGGTAAAACTTATTCTGAACTCATTACCTTGATGCAAGCTGCTTGATTTTGCAGAGGTCTGATACTTGTTCCCCATCTTTCAGAAAACAAGTCATGATTAAACATCAATCAAAACTTTCTTATGTTGGGCCAAAATCAAGTATACCTGTTGTCTTCAATGGGACAATGAAGGTTTTTAAGGCATGAAAAAAATTGACTAGATATTGTTTTTTTTGTTTGTTTGTTTATTTGTTTGTTTTTTAATTTATTGAAGCTGAGACACATCTTGTTTACAGTAATCCTAAGTGTTCCTTCATATTTGCTTTTTCATCCCAGATGTTTAAAAAATAGGAATCATGCCTTAAACAAAACTCCTAAACATTTTCAGTAGCATCTTTTGCCCAAATAAATTCTGTAGCATTTGTTATCTGAATCCTACAGCATCAGGATGTGGTACGGTTGTTGATTGTATGGCAAAGAGTTTTACCTCGATCATGGGCAAATTTGTGGTGGTATCAAACACATATATCATCAGTGTCCACACAGAATCATGGGTTAACCTACTTCAGCACATCTCCCTCTTCAAGATGCACAAGGAGTCCACTGCCCTTTTGTTGAAAAGCTGAGAAAGGGAATCAGCTCTTCTGGGATTCAAACCTCTGTCTCTAACTTGTTCAGCTGCCTTGCATCTGCTGCAAAGGCTGCTGATGTAGCCAATGGTCAAAGATTTTTTTTATTCTAAAAGTGGATCTAACTGGTTCTGTGTCTTTTTCTTCATCATTCTAGCATAGATGTGAGAAGGAAGCCACCAGGTTCTGTAAGATTTGGGAGGGCTCATCATCCGGTGTTGAAATACCAACTCCACATGCTACAGCTTTCTTTTCAGGATGTCACTCTCCCGCCTCCACACTCACCACCAAACAAACATAGAAATCTACTACTGTTCTCCCCATGCACTCCATTTTCTTCCAATCTGAGAGCCATTTGTGTGTATAATTGAAAATTAGCAGTGCAGCTGTTTGAAGAGAGTAATTTATCACAGCACATTGTTCGCTCCTGACACTTTAGACCTGGCTCTAACAAGGCAGTGGTTGCTGGGGGTTGAGCTGCAGAAAGTGATTCGGCTGTAATGCCGCGTTTCCCCTGCTTTGTTGCTAATTGTAGCCTCTTTTTCTCCATTGAATTGGGAGTTGAGTAAAAGAGCTTGTTTGCTCTGTGCGACGAGGCTGCCAGGGCCGCTTGGGCTATTATCACAAGATACTCTTGATCTTTTGAAAAGCAGGAAATAGAATTTTTCTCCAACAGGGAAAGTAATTTGCGATGCGTCCATTAGTTCTTCATTAAAGCAAGATTAAATTGCACGGCAAATCACATCTGTGTTTGGATGATTAAAGGGTGGCATTTTAGAGGCCAAAACTAATTACTAGCCAAAATGAATGGGAGTGAAAAAACAGTCATGTTTTTACATTAGATAGTGTGGCTTGTAATTAGATTCAAGCTAATTCCACTATTTCTTCTCATTTAATGAGATGAGCCTGTCCTCATCTTTTTCTAGGCCATGCTAACAGCCCCAAATGTATAATTTTGATAATACTGAGAGTTTACTTTATTGAAATTTCTTAGCTACCTGCCACAAGTGACTGTTCTGTCTAGTGGTGCTTCATTATACATCAACACGAGCTACTGTGCATGGCCCGAGCAAGCATCTCAAGCAATCCTTGTACATTTATATGTAGGTATATTTGCATAAGTATAAATTTGTGTGTCTGTATAGATATACACACATATATAAATATAACACCCATGATATACATACTTTTTTTTTGTTAAATGAATACAGGAATGTTTGAAAGAGTATTGAAGGAAAGTAAGTTAGGCCTTTGCATATCTGGAAAGTACAAATCTCTATGCAAAATTCCTTTAATTATGGAGATTTGGAGGTAGTTCTTCAGGCATGAGAAGAAAGGGATAAATAGTTGCATCTGATCCCTGTGGGTCCCTTCCGACTCAGCTCAGTCTATGATTCTGTGATTCTGCGATTAAATGGTGGTATAACACAGTTATTTACTCAATTTTAAAAAATGAGGTCTGCTACTTGTCATTAAAGCAATAAAGCTTGAAACTGGTAGCTGATTCCAAATGTCCTAGTAATTCATTACTTCAAGATTTATCATGTTCTTAAAATCAGAAATTCTTGTTTCTCATTAACAGATGTAGTCAATATGATGTGGTACTATTTCTCCTCTTGGGTCCTTTTATTGAAAAGGAAGGAGGTGTAAAGGGCCACAGACTGGATGAATATAAGGCCCAGAGAACAGGTGTTGTCCCGTGCTTCTAATCCATGGAGATCCTTCAGAAAGCAATAGATTGGAGATATGTTATCTGTTCTGCAACATTTACTCCCAAAGACAGATGCAGACATGGCCAAATACCTGTTCACAAGCCTCCAATGAAACATGCCTCTGGGTTTTTTTACAAGTCACCAACAAATTCTAAGGGGAATTTGCCTTTGTCTTTACTTGCCCTATAGTAAGAACATTTGCTGCTGCTGCTGAACATTTGCTCTTGGCCACTGTCAGGAAATAATTACCAAAGAGACCTTTGATTTGGTCCAGGATGACAAATCTGATGTTCTCAGCACATCTTACTGGACTGGTCACTGCAGGTTGCTCCAAATACACCATCATAGAGGACTTGTAAGAATGCTACAAACTAATTTGTGATGTATATGTACATGTAGAGCTGTACTTTGATACAATGCTCATTTGAGTAATATCGAATGGTGCCCACTACCTGGAAAATCACCTTCAGTAATAAATCAGGATTTTTTTTTCTTTTTCTTTTTTTTTTTTTCTTTTTTTTTTTCCAACTTTTCTTTTGATGCCTTACTGTGTTCTGTGAAAGCTGAGATGGCCAACGTTTGTTGGCTGCTTGCTGTTTTCAGCGGTTTATGTTGGCTATAGCAAATTTCTCTTGAAGATGATACCAGCCATGGAAGTGCCTCCTGGCAGAATACCATAGGGGCAATTAAGCTCACTTCTGGTTGACTTTTAAAAGTCTAGGGTTTCTTCTGGAGAAGCAACAATGTATTCCATAATTGCCTGTTTCATCTAAATTTAATCTTAACATTATAAAAACTTAATTGTGAAAATGATGCAGGAATTCTAGCAAAGCCAAATATAAAGTTCTTGACTGCAGAAAAGATATATTTTTTCAAAGAGAAATCCCCCTTGATCAAGACTCCTTTCCTACTTCTCACTTGGGACCTTTCAGACAACTTAGCCACAGGTGCTGATATCATTGTATTTTACCCAAGAAGATTTTACCCCATCTTTTTCAGAGATTACTTGTAGTTGGCTCTCCGAGCTGCCAGTTGTTGCTCATCTCATGAATTTCCATGGGAGTTCCAGCTGAATATGAGAAAACCCTCCCTTACTGTGCAGGTGACAGAGCACTGGCACAGGTTGTCCAGAAAGGCTGTGGTGTCTCCTTCTCTGGAGATACTCAAAATCCACCAGGATGCCATCCTGTGCAATATACTCTGGGTGACCCTGCTTGATTATCTCCAGAGGTCCCTTCCAACCTCAAATATCCTGTGATTCTGTGAATTTCTAATTGAAAATTCATTTTTAAAAAACAAACAAACAAACAAACTTTTCTTCCTTTTTTTAAAAAAAAAAAAAATCTAAAAAGACCGATTTTATTGACTCAACTGCCTACTATGTAATATTTGTATTATCTCTGGAGATAGGTTTCCGACTAATGGACATGAAACTTGCTACTTGGTTTTAAGAACTATTTAGTGTCAATCTAACAATCAGGAACTGCACAGAGGTGATTTTTAAACAATATTTCAAATTTATTTTATTAGCATAACGGCATAATTTATGCTCATTCTACATTACATCATATCAAATTCATAGTCATCTCTCTGTTGTGAGCAACACATTACATTAATAAAACAGGTGAAAGATTGGTATTTTAAGAGTTTTGTCTAAAGTACTTTTCCCTTCATCAGTTTTAGGGACTCATGCCATTGCACCTGCATTTGAATTCTCCTAATCACAGGGAACCTTGCTTGCTAAAACAATAAGAGAAATGTGTCCATTTATCATTGCTTATAGCTAGAAAAACTATGACTGACGTTCCTGCAGATACTCTGGCAAGCAAAAAGGCTTCTTACGGCTAATGGGAGGGTCCAAGAACTCATTTGAAGACAGAAGGATCCTTTTTTGTTCTAAAGACACTTTGTATTTTCTAAACTGGGAATTGCAGAGTTCAAAAGTTTCTAAGCTGTGTGCTGCCCTTGAAAGCTTCCTCCAGTAATGGAACCAAAGTCTCTATTAATGAGCCTTAAATTCCACTTCAAAACCACATAAATGGTATTTTCAGCTTCCTAGCATATTTCTTTTCTACAGTATATATGCAGTCAGGGGTCATGTAATTTACTAAACAAAATACTTAAAAACGAAAGATCTGGGGATTCTGGAGAAATTAGTTTGGGCTGTGGCAGTGGTTCTCAGAGTGTTTTTCACTGAATACCACCCTCATTTGCAATTGATGTACATTTTTGTTTGATCATTTCCATTCTCCCCGTGACTGGTCTATCAAAATAGTAGCCTTCCAGAGGGGTAACAAGCATTCCCACATTTTTCTGTCTTTTTGGATGAGCAGTAAGCAGTAACTTCTGGGCTCAAACATCCAGCTTTATGCATGCAGGTAAGCTGTCCAAATAACTTAAGGTTTGGTCATAGTTTGAGAAATACTGATCAAAAAGTGAGCTGTTAAGAGGAGTTTGTAAGAAATTCTATGGCATGAAGAAGGAATGGCTTTTTGGGCAAAAATACCATGACAGATAGGAAGAAGAGAATAGCTTATGAAGACAGCATCTTTAGCAAGATAGAGACAAGCTTCAGCTGGAAGCAAGAAGGGGGAGCCAACATCGTATGAATATCCAGACAGTGCTTGAAAGTGCTTGCTTTCACTGGTATCTGAAGTGAAATCTTAGGAATAAAACTTTATTTGAGACAGAATATCTAAGTCGTGGCATTTGACAGAGAGACTATAATTTAAGAAAAGAGAAAGTTGATCAGATCCACTCACTAGCAAATTTTGTACTATCACAAGTAATATTCAGGTCGCACTTCACCTTTGAAGTTTTAATGGCCATCTTAACTTATGTTTGAAGTAAGCGTGCAAAGCCTTAGCTGCCTCCGTTTGTCTATAACTGCTTTAGGAGCTTCAGAAGGCATTGAGCTCATAAAACTGCAGCCTTCAAAGAGCTTATTCAGAGATTTCATTCTGCTGCCACCACTTATCAAAGGAGCACCTTCTATATATATATATATCTTTACAATATATATATATTTAATATAAACATGGCAGTGGGGATGATGGAAACAAAATCTCCATTGGCATCAATGACAGCAGAACTGATTTCCATAGTTTTAAAGATAACATTTATATTTTTACAAATAATGTTATATTCAAGTTAGTTAGTAATATAAGAAAACAGAATTAATTTTTCCTTCTTATTTTTTTTAATCCAAATTTTATGGAATTTATGGAAATACAAATGTGCATTTAAGCTTGAACTGTAAAGCAAGTTTTAAATTTAACCCATAATATTGAGAATAATTGTATCTCCTAAAGAGTATAGAAACTCACTGTTTCTGAGTAGAATTCACCTTATTGGACAGATACAAGCCTGAAGAGTTGGTGGAATATTAAAGCTAGATTGTAATTTATTAAAACAAACAACAAGAAAGAACAGGAGTTCTGTCATTTTCCAGTCCCATGATAGGTCTTTCGGATATCTAGTACATAACGTTGGATAAATCACGAGGCATCAAGTTACTTTATGTCCCCTTTGAACAGGAATAATAATACTTACCTAAGTCCCATTCATGGTGCCATGTTCTCTTGTCCATCCACTTCCCAAGAAAACAGTGGCAGGCTTTGCGTTGACTTCACTGTTTATTAGATCAGCCCTTTAACTCAACATTTTAACTTATGTAAAGGATTATGGCCTCAGAGGAAATTGATAATGAATCTATCTATGAAATACATATGACAATAACCAGCAAATATATCTTTATGGTTATAAAATACTCCCACTCCTTCCTTATCCCAACAGCTTGGTCACTTCTTTTGTTTGCTGCAACAGTGGACCTCATAACATCACAATCTGTTGCCATGGAAATGGCTGTGATTTTGCAAATTCAGTTTTATGTCTTCACGATGATATCAGACAAAAAAAGAACAGGGCAATAGGGAAAAAACAAAACAAAACAAAACAAAACAAAACAAAACTTGCGCCAGGGGAGTTTTAGGTTGGATGTTAGGAAGAACTTCTTTACCGAAAGGGTTGTTAGACATTGGAACGGGCTACCCAGGGAAGTGGTGGAGTCACCATCCCTGGAGGTCTTTAAAAGACGTTTAGATGTAGAGCTTAGGGATATGGTTTAGTGGGGACTGTTAGTGTTAGGTCAGAGGTTGGACTTGATGATCTTGAGGTCTCTTCCAACCTAGAAATTCTGTGATTCTGTGAAAACAAAACAAAACTTATTTGAAGACAAAAGGCCAAATCAATTCTAAATTCAGGCCTCAAATCTTGAACTTCAGTGGAATAATTCCTCGTGTGAGCACCTTTTGAAGTTACTACTTTTCTGTGGTTACTTACATGGCTTACCTAGTTCCTTCCAGAAGGGAATGCCACGGAAGGGAATGCTCAAGTCTGCCTGAACACTAACTATCCAAGTAACCTCATTCAAGTCTCCGGACTTATTATAGTACAGCGAAATAATGATAAAATCATGATAATGATACTGTAAACATAGCTAATAGCATGGGAAGTAGCCATCCAAACACAGGACTTCAATGCATTTTCTGCTTTTTCACTGCTCTAATTAATCTACCACCTCAAGCATGTAACAGCTGCATTTTGGTCATATTCTGTTGATTCACAGTTTGGCAACACTAAGAAATTGGCTTCTATAATTGGGATTGGCATCCCAGAAAAATTATTTCACTTTTGCCACTCTGGAGTAATTCCCCAACATTGATATTATTTTAGATTGTAAGTGACTTTATTCCGAAATAAATTCTCTGGTTTAGAATAACAGTAGTTCTGAAATAAATTTATTCTCGAATAAAATACCGCACAATAGAAAATATGCTGGAATAGCTAAATGATAGGTATTTTGGAGATGGAGATTAGACAAAACTTCAGAGTATGGACTTTTTAAACAAGTGCATCAAGCTGTTTTTTTTTTGTTTTTTTTTGGGGGGGGGGGGAGGGGTGGTTGTTGTTTTTTGGTGGTGGTGGTGCTGGTGGTTTGTTTGTTGGTTTGGTTTGGTTTGGTTTGCCTGCTGTTAAATCTTGCTCTTTTCAGTGATATAACCCCAGCACTAAATAACAAAGATATACAGTTCTGATACAAGTCACAATACAAGCTGTGATTATTTTGATAAAAAATCTTAGGTGGAGTTTATTATCTATTCACTGTAGAATGGATGTGTTTTCAAAATGGGTCTTGGTTAACCAAATCTACATGGATCTCCTCAGACACTCCATGTTGTTGCCATCTAATATTGGAGATGTGCATATCCCAAATGCCTGAAGTTCTGCCTGAAGTTCAGCCTCTGCATTATGCTGAATCACAGGTCAGTCACGTGCAGTACCTGGGCGCGTTCCTTCTGTGGAGGCCATTGCAGTTTAGACATTTACTGAGCCAGAGAAAGGATGGATGGTTGCGATTCCTTAGTTCAGAGGTTACGTGTTCAGGCCATTGCAGCCAGGATTCTGTCTTACTCAACACTCAGTTATGGGATGAAGTACTGAAGTTGTTCCAGGGATGGGAGTTAGAACATGTCTTTTGCTGTACAGTAGCTTTTAAAGGGAATCTATTTCACCACTCTTTTGAAGAACAATATTAATTGGCAAAAAATACCTTTTTATTTTTAAATAATAAACAGTTGGATAAGATCATTGTTCATTATGTTTCAGACTTTGCTAATGAATCTACATAATGTGAGGTTGATCAGACCAACTGTTTACGGTAAAATTAACAAGTAGGCCAAAGCAGTTATTGCAGGAAATTGTCTGTGAATATTTTGAGAGATACGATCTTCTTTCCAAATGATAGCATTAGCAAACAGTTACAGGCTTGAACTGCACTCATTAGAAATATATACTTTGGCACAGCTACAGAAAAGAGAGTTAGACAAACAGTTAAAAAGGACAAATTGTTTTTCATAAACATAAGACAACTGTAAAATATTTCAACTACAAAATATTTCAAAACTGCTTTGTGAAAAGCGATGCAGTATTGCATCTAGCTACGCTGGTATAATTGTGATAAACCTTAGTTCACATTTTGCTGTGTCTATTTGAAACCTAAAGACAGGGGTTTGCACTGGAAAGCTTTTCTTTTTCCCATTTATAGCATTTGGTCTAATAAACTGTGCTGCCTTTCTCTACTTTGTATGACTTGCTTGTACAATGCAAACATGCACCACTCAAGAAAAAATGTTAAGCTATAAGAGCAAACACACATATATGAACAAACAGCTTGAGGACAAAGCTGTGAGCACAGGGGAGCAGTTCTCTCTGAGGCTGTAAATACATTTTCAAAGCAGGATTTTGTGACTGATTAGTTCCTGGATGTAAATTTCAAAATAAATATTGGTATTCAGTGAGAGATAATTACTAGTGGCATTATGAGCCTGACCATTTACTGTCAAAAGCAAAAGCTATGCTTGTTTAATAATGTAATCAGAATGGGAACCCTTATGTCTGAACCATTTTGAATCACATTACAATAAGATGAAAATAGCACTTGAAACAATTCAACAGGGATCCCATGTGAATTTGGATTGAAGAATAAGCTGCAGAATCGCACTATCAGCTATCATACTATTAGGTATATCCTGTCTGCTGATCAGGATGAAAATGCTTTTCTTAAATCTCTTAAGAACTTTGTTAAGTTCTTTATATGCTTTAAGATATCACATTGATATAAATTCCATGGTGCTGAACTGTTAACACTGGAAGAAAGTTCAGTGGTTAAAATAATAGTTACTGACTAAATTCAGACATCTAAGGTAATAATAAGCTCACTGGTAAAAAAAAAAAAAAAAAAGTTAAGAGCCATGAAAATGCCATGAGCTGAATCTTCAGGGCTCTAGAAAGAGAAAGAGAGTAAGTACTTATCTTTGGACTACTTATTTGAAGTAAAACTTAGTCCCATACTTTGAGAGCCAGATTGTACTATGCAGAACGGCCAAATGTCAGGAAAGAATTAAACTAGCCACAGGAAAGATGTAATCATGGCAAGTTTGTCAGAGCACCAAAAGGAAGGGAGAGTTGCACAAAACAAGGTGAGCCTTATAAAGGACAATTATGTGCTGAGGTACTTTGCAGTAACTAGTTGCACGTTCCACTCAGGCTGCCACTAAGGACAGTATGATGGATATGTTACAGGGAAGAATGGCACGGGGAGAAAAAATTACAGAAGTTACAGAAACAAATTCTTGATTATCTTTTTTAAGTCTAACAGTGGAAAAAAAAACTTCAAGAAGCTTATGCAGGATGAATCTTTCTGCTAGATGATCACCCAGTGGTACAATCTACTGATTCTCATTTGTATTTTAAATATTGAGTTATAATAGAATATGTCAAATAACAAAGGCTTATCATAATTTGGCTAAGATGGGATTCTATTCAAGTTCATAGATAAAGGCTTACATGTTACAATTGCTTCATTTTTGCTATTCTCTGTTATAATATCCTGTGTCCCTTAAAGTCACAAATATTAGAAGAAATATCAGCATAAATACCAGAGACACTGATTAAAAAAAAAAAAAAGTGTCAACAACATAATACCTTTTTTTTTTGTTGTTGTTACTCTGAAAGTAACAGACATTAGAATTACCAGTTTTGAGGCTTAGAGGCCAAAGGAAAGCAAAATGTCGCCAATACCTAACAAAAACAAGAGGTTCTAAAATGAGTAAGCCACTGCAGACCAAATAAAACATGATAGCAAAGGAACCCCTTTTCAAACTGAAAAAAAAAAAAAGAAGATAAATTTCAGAAAGTAGTTGCTAACCCAGGAAGATAATGGATAGCTCATTCTGATAAAAATCATGTAGTATCGTCCACTCCTGGGTCAATTTTAGAGAAAGAACAAAAGCTCCTTAAACAAAACTCAGGGTACTCTAAGAGGACACAGACACTATGACAAAGAGGTGATAATAGCTACTAGAGACATTGATAATATGGTTTACACAACTTTTTTTTTTTTTTTTTATACTTTTTTTTTCCTTATCATTACTCAGGTAGCTGAGGCTAGTGAGGCTAGGAGATAACAGCCTATTGCCAACACTTTTGTCATACCTTTAATACAAAGGCTATTTCTAAGCCTGTTTGGGATTATTTTTCTCCTATAATCTTATATGATAATCACTATTCATCACGAGGAATTCTTCAGGATACTGCTTTTTAGGCCATTCTCATTCCTTACATGAAACAGTTTTTATATTCATCTATACAGCTTGCAAAGGTGCTGTCCACCACTTTCCTAATCCTGTCAGGTATTTAGGAGCACCCAGAAGCTCCCCCCTTCACCGCATGAGAGGCTGCGTGTACTGTCCTAGTGCCTGGACATCGCCGGGTCTGTGTCCTTCCTTCCACCCTCACGGGGGCTCTTTCCACCCCCATACCATTCGTTCTTTATCCTTTACACGCACTGGACTCTCGTGGCTCTTTCCTCCAGACCCATCTTTCACTCCGCTATTACTTCTTTCATTTCTACAATGAGAAGACAAGCAGAGACGAGGTATTTTGTTGTTATACCGCATGCTGTTAATAGCTTTGATCTGCAGACAATTACAGAACATACTGAAGCTTCTGGTTCTGCCAGCTCTGTATCTGGAGCTCCCTATATTCCCTGTTTAGCTTTCTTTTTAATTTGATTCTACCTAACTCTGTAAATAGCTATGCATTTATGCCTAGGGCATTCTTTGAGAAATTGTGGAACTGATTGGATGTATTATTCTAAAGCTTCCACGTTCCAACCAAAAAGACAAATGCCACCACCCTGAGAATAAAACCTTGCTTCATTTGACTACCTGTGTTATCTGCAGAGGCCTTCCTGGGGCGAGCTATTTGCAGGGTATACAGAAGCAGGTGTGGCTTTCATGTTGCTGTGAAGGTGAAGCCATTGTGACAAGAGCTAGGGCTGGATTCATAAAGACAGTTTGAAAAGACAAAACCAGGACATTGGCTTTACTTCACAGGTAGGTGAAAGAAGGCAAGGGGCACAGCTAGACGAGCTAGGAACCAAGAACAGCCAGCTGGAGAAAGTTCTGTGATCAATATCCAAGAAAAGGTTTTATTTTATTTTTTTTTATGAAATTCACCATTAGAGATATTGAGGAGGCCTATGTATTTAATTCCTGAGTTTTGAGGCACTGTAATAGAGCTGTCAAACAAAGATACAGAAAGTGCCACTGTTTCCACTAGACATTACAAGCTAAGGATTCCCAACAAAGTAAGCTGTCGAGGCCACCTGAAGAGGGATAATGAAAGTGATTACATCAGCAAAGAGGAAGGAACAATCCAGGTAAAGAGTTGGTGGATGTTTGATCTTGGAGGGTTGCTGTTACCTCCAGTGCAGTCATCCAAAGCTGTCTAAAAATTAAATAGGCTAAAAGAACAAGAATGCCTAGGATTTCTTCCAGGAATTTCTGTAGTTACCTACTAGGCATCAAAGGATACTTCTTTTGAACCTTCAAATATACAAGGAGGTCACATGCGCTAGTGACTGCGGATTTGGTAACCTATTATTCATTATTTTCTTATATTGATTGTTTTACACATACACAAGGCATGTGTGTTGTTTGCTGTGTCACACACACACAAATTGTATAGAATTTTTATTTTATTTTATTATTTTATTTTATTTTTAACAAGAATAACAGTGACTGTCAGTAATGACAGTGGCAGCCTATTTTTTCATTATTAGTTCTGATCAGGGGTTCTTATATGAACATTAAATCCGGTTTTCATGATGAATGGTGTCTTCTGACCAGGACAAAAAATGTCAGGTTGAGCTGGGATATTTTCTGTATACAGAAGACTACAGACTTCTTTAAAGATTACCTTTAAAAGCCTAAAATCACAACAAATTAAAGACTTGGCTTAACTACTTTGATATGTCTTTTAAAAGGGAGCATTAGATGTAATACTTGGACAATACTGACATTCAGGACAAAGAGACAAGCCAAAGCAATGAGAAAATTATGGAAAAGTAAGGTATTGCCCACAAATATAAATAGCCACTAGTTAAGTAGTTAGAAAAATAACGTACTTTTTTTTTTTTTTTTTAACTCTAGGTGGCAGCAGTGGAACAAAATAGAGCAAATGTATGATTATGATTATACTTGCTCACTGTTAATACAAAATCCATTAATTAAATACTGCTGCTGCTATTTCTTGATACAGTATTACTTTCATACTCTAGATGGCAGCAGCACCACAAAATACAGAGAAACAAGATTCATTGTATTCATGCTAAGTTCAAACATCCATCCTGTACAAGTTTGTGGAGATTAAAGTTGGAGAGGATGAAATGCATGCTTCCTGTAGGCATTTTTGCACTACAAAAGAAGAAGAAACTAATAATAATTGTGAAATATCAGGTACCATTAGAGATGCATCACTTGTGAAGTAAGGCTACATTTTATCACTCTTAGAACATTGTTGCTAATGAGGAACTGATGTGCAGAAAATGTAAATGACAGCGCCCCTCCAGCCGGGTGTAGTAAACTGATCCTTAAAAATCTGCACCTGTGAGTATCTGTCAAGGATCTTGCTTTTGTTTGTTAAGAGAATTACATTATTTATTTATTTATTTATTTATTTATTGCAAGAGAAGAGAGTAGCAGTAATCATAGCAGGTATTCAGTCTTTAAAATTGGAAGCTTTTGTATGTATTAGGTCAGAAAGACTTCATATATTTTAGTACGAGTCAAAGAACTTTAAGGCAAAAAAGAAGGCATTTACTGTAGATTATACAAAGTTTTGGTAAAACCCATTTTGAATATTGTGTAAATAGAAAGCATTGTAGGTGCCAGCTCAACAGAAGGCTGATGGGGAGGTAGAAGTGGGAGGGATTGGCAGTGGAACTACATAATCTCAGCTCCACTGCTTTTCCCTCTCCTGACAGAGAGTAGATGAAAAACTTAAGCAATCCAGGAATACTTTTGTGTTCCTGCCAGGTGAGGTTGTGCCACATTCCACAGAGAATGATTTAAGTATAGCTAGTTTGTTGTTCATATTGTCGTGGGTGTCTACCCTATGCTTTTTAATGCTATTATGGCCAAAGAACCAAGTATCCACCAGAGACTGGATGATAGGCAGTGTAATGCACCACCGGATGTAAGCACTGAATACTAAGGCAAATCTGGTGTATGAAGGGGTTCTCGTCAAACAGCAGGAAAAATAGCATTTACTGCTGAGACAGAGGATGGACTTAAATGGGACACTTTCTCCTGCTGGCTGGAGTATTAGCCTCAGTCACAGAAGCTTCCTCAGGATTAATTAGAGTATTGTCTGGTCCAGTTTTAATTGTGTTAGGAGCGGATTGTGTCAACCACAGATTGTTGCCCAGTGCCATAACAGGGTCATACTATGGAGATTATTCTATTGACATCCTTTGGGAGTGTTCCTTGTACAAATTTGTATGCTGAGTGAGATGACTGAATGGGGTTGAGGTGACTAGGATATATGACAGACCCAAACACTAATTGGGGTCCAATCTCTCTCTTTTTTTTTTTCTTTTTTTTTTTTTTTCTTTTTTTTCCTTTGAGCACTTAATAGTTGCTCAATCAGGAAAGGTTTTTGATCTAGGCTGCTTATCAGGAAAAAAAATCATTAGTCTATTATTTAGTCTTTAATATTAAGTCTCTTCAAAAAAAAAAAAAAGAAGGAAAATTGATCTGGTATAACTACTATTAAGCTAAAGTGAAAGCTAAGGCAGTAAACTTACTGAATGAATACTAACTGGAGTATTTTGTTGTATTAAATAGACGTTTATTAGCTATTGAGATATTGGATTGTAATTAAATCATGAAATTAAATCATACAATCACCAGTACCACACCCTGACTGTAAACTGTGCAGAATCATTATGTGCTATCTGATTATAAACCCTAAACAATTTCATCTGCTGAATCTGTAACTCAGAAATGGTTAATATTTTAACAGAGACATGAAAAAAAATAGCACCTGAACAAAACTTTTGGAGAAAAATATGGTCTCATTTCATTTCGTTTCTTTTGTGGTGGCTAATACATTCCTTTTCTCAAAAGTAAGCTTATCAGACCTTTGCTTTAGACTACTTGAAACTACTATAAAGTTTTTTTTGGCACTTTTCCCAGATAAATTACAGGTGCTTATAATGAACAGGCCTAACTGCATTTCAAATCCTAAAATTAAATTAGAAATATTTTGGATGTTCCTCACCAAGGAAAAGCAGGGATAAAGGTGGATAAAGAAAAACATATTGAAGCCTGCAAAGAAAAATTGCAACTCTTCTGTTCTCTGGTTTTATAGTCTCTTGGAAGACAAGGTGAAGTAATCTTAGAACCAAGTGGTGGTGTTGGGACTGTGCTTCTCATTATCAGGCTTCACAATGCAAAAAGAAGCCCATGCCCAGGGCTGCCGAGACTGCTCTGAAGCTCTGCAATTAGATGTGCTGAGGCTTCTATTTTCTGGTGAATACCAGGTGCCACTTGGACTGTAAAGCTTAATGTCGTTTGAGGTCCTGTATAACTTCATGGTTGCAAATCGGTGTAGTCTATGAGATCAGAGTCTTCTGAGGATTAGGCAGTGCTTAGCCGCTTGTCCTGTAGGTACAAGTACCTGCTGGGGGAGCTGTTCCAGGGAGACGGTGATTCCATGGATATAGTGGTTTTTCCTATTAAAATGAGATTCCCATTGAACTTAACACTGCAGCGTTAATTTTGCAAAATGTATATGTGCATTCTCTCTTTTACTCCCTCCATGCTGTAGCCAGGTTCACAGACAAAGCCGTTCTACTGGTGGGATGAAAAAGCACAGTGAAAGAAAGGGCGTTGCATCCTTCACCTGGGTAACATCTCTGTTCTTTCTCTGCTTTGAATAGGTTCTTTAAAGGCTTGGACAACTCTTGATGGTAGACATCCCATTAGCTGGTGCCAGCTAATGTTGCTGATGGGATGAGGGCAAGGACTGCTGCTGCCTTCTCCATAGTAATATCGATATAGTAATAGTAGTAGTGTTATTTTCTACCCGCCATTTAATTTGCCAGTTGAATAGCAGCTACGTACTGCAAGAGGCTAATCTGCTTATTGTTTTGTGTGTTTTCTGTTTTATTGCACTGACTTTTTGAATATTTCTTTGAAGGGGAGTTCCTGTGCCCAAGACTATAATATACTTATATAGTGTCTGACCTCCTGTTTAGTTTTACGTGGAAAGGACTGAAGACATGTTCTGGAAAGTATCTTGAAGTGGAGTAATGCAGGAAGAGAGATGATACAAGAAGGCTATAAAATGTATGTTTTCTTTTGAGAGCAAAAAAATACATTAAGACATAAACATTTGCTGTGCACGAGTGCCCAGCTCTCTGATACAATGCCACTTCATTGAAGTGGTCCTCTCAGCCTGTGAGGAACTGTTGTTAGCCAGAGAGACATAAATTACTCCTTGCTTTGTGAACTACTATAATGATCAAGCATAGAGGTGTCCTAATGTACTGAAATGAGACAATGACTGAAGATGTTGAAAAGCACTTACTGAGATTGTTGCAGAATCCTTGCAGCACAAGCTGGCTTCTTTCAAGTTTTCTCCAGCACTGGTGAAAAAATTTTTTTTTTTTTTTTTTTTTTTTTTTTTTCCTTATATTTTGCAGATCATTCCTGTGAGCTCAAATATAGAGGTAGCCCCATTCACAGTCTTACCCTGTAGGCTAAACAGGTTAGTCATAAATCCTAAAGAAAGTGATTCACCAGCACTTTGATTGGTCTCCAGTAGACATTCTCTAAGCTTGTTGCCCTGGAAAGATTGCTACCAGCAGGGCAATTCTCCAACTAATATTTGATTAATAAAAAGATCTTTGCTTAATAGAATGTGGAGGTTGTGTAATGAGGAGGACTCCTGTGTAGGTAATATAAACGGTTCCCTGGTATAGAAGATTATGACAGGATCTTTAATGTGAAGTCCATGAAATAAAAGTTGCTCAAAATTATAAATCATTGTATACAGAAGAGAAAGTACCATTTAGATGAAGGCACTGTACCCAAATAATCTTACATACTGACCAGTGTGAAATTTCTGATGTAGTGGAGGCATTCAGCTCATTTGAAGATGACTTCACCTGTTTTTTGCTGTCACTGTGGTAATGCAAACCAGAGATGTACAGCCTTGTTAGCTGTGAGAGCTAGATCTCTGCTTTACAAAGCCTTGTAACTCACAGCTCCTCCTTCTGTCTACAGCAGCCACTGATGGTGTTCCCTCTTCCAGCAAGCAGCTGTCACCCTCTTTCATACAGCAGTCAAATTCACCTTCACTGCTTCAACAGGCAGCAGCTCTGTTGAGCGAGCTCACATCAAGCTTTTTGTCTGCTAGAACCCCCAAGTCCTTCTCCACTGGGCTGCTCTCACCTCCTGTCTGGGATTGCCCTGACCCAGGTGCAACACCTTGCACTTGGCCTCGTTGAACCTCACCAGGTTCACATGAGCCCACTTCTCAAGCTTGGCCAGGTCCCTTTGACTGGCATCCCTTCCTTCTCTTGGTGTTGTCTGCAAACTTGCTGAGGGTGCACTTGATCCCATTGACTATGCTGGTCACAGGACAGACCCCTGAGGGACACCACTCATCACCATACTCCACTTTGACATGGAGCCATTGCCCACAGCTCCCTGGGTGCAGCCTTCAAACGAATTCCTTATCCAAGTTCTTGGTCCACCCTTCATCTCTTCAGGTTGGATATCACGATGTCATGTGGGACCGTGTTGCAGACCTTATGTAAGTCCAGGTGGATGACGTCGGTCAGTCTTCCCTTGTCAACTCATCTTCTAAACAGCCTGCCATCACCTCTGCTGTGTTAGCTGTTATCCTCTTTACCTATCAATCATCTTTCACATCCTCTGGAAGTACCTGCTGTAGGAAGTACCTAACTGCTGTTAGGAAGTACCTAACTTCTGTAGGAGGCTACTGCGTGAGGGAGGAGGAAGCAGGCAAAAGGTCTGGGCAGGGATGAGGAAAGGCTCAAGCTACAGTGGAAATACCGTATGGGCCAATTCCAGCACAAGGGCTGTGCACCAGACAACAAGGAAAGGCTGTAGTGTTTTCATATAAAAGAGAGTGAAGTTGGCTTTCTCCAGGTACAGGTCAGATGTACCCTGTCTGAGGTGATGGTCTTCTTCATTCCATGCTCTGCTGGACTTCATAGCTCACCCACTGCACAGCTTGGGTTCAGCATTAGTGAACACTGTGGCTTCTACATAGTGACTTTAAATGTTTCTTTAAGAATTTTCTTCTCAATGAACACAGGCAGTGTTGAGTTAGCCCAAATCCAACAAAATCCAGATCTTACAGTGATGTAAACATCAAATTTTTTTTTTTTTCTAGTAACCAATTTTGAGCAATATATTTTGAACTGAAGAACTCAAACCTAAGAGGGAAAAAAAAAAAAAAAAAAAACCCTCAGCATTTCATACTGGAAGCAAGTTTTATCTTTGAAGCATGAACAAGCTGCACCAGTAATGCTCTCAGCTGAGCACGCAGTTTCTTAGTTTGGTTTTGCTGATAACTAAAAATTAACAATTCAGCATAAGTCTTAATATAAATGTCTCTGTCTGCCACTTGCTAGACTTTCCTCCAGTACTTCCTCGATCTTCATGCTGTATATATCAGTATTAGCAATGACGGATTCAGCAACATGGACCTTGAACTTTAGAACAGTGACTTGGCACCTCAGCCCAATACAGCTCAAGAAGGACTGCGCTCCCTTTCAGCGTACCCAATCTTCTCTTAAAAGGTTACATGACAAAAGGTCACCAGATTAAAAAAAAGGTTTCCAGACTTTTTACAAAATAGAGAGTATCAAAGCAAGATTTGGTATTTGTTTTACGATACCATTTCTATTCTGATAAGGGAGTAGGCAGGTGTATGCTTTTTTTTCCCCTAAAGTTAACTCTTTCATTATGTTCACTCTTATCTACCATCTTTTAACTGCATTTTACTTTAGTGATTTTTTCCAGACCTGGGTGAGAGAGTAAGACAGCATTTTTTCCTCTTTTTTCCTATTTTTTTTTTGTCCTGTTAACAGAATTGCTTACTAAGTTCCATGTAGTTACATGTGTACACATGTACTGAATGAATCTAGATAGATGATACAAGTTAAAATTTTAAAGGCAGAGGTCTTGACTGACTGGAAGTGAAAGCCTAAAACATTATGCATATATAACATGATGAAACAGTGGAAACACAAGCTTTAACTACAGTTTCAGTTGCTGGGTTATGGTGCCAGCTGTAGGGTTGCAGGTTTTCCAAAACCAGTGGTACAAAAAACAAAACCTTTGCTTTTAAACTGATCAAATTTTGTGCACTCATTGACAGACGGTGGTCATAAGTCTACTCTGCAGAGAAGAATGTGTAGAAACTCAAGTATTGTGTAATCTCATTATCAAAGAGAAACCAAAGCTTTGATGTCAACAGGAGTCCATCTGTGGACTTGGATATATAATTAATTTCTGTAATCTTAATTATTTTTCCTCTGTTTCATTATTATTAGTTATTTATTATTTTTATTGCATAATGAAATAGTGTTCTCCTAAGAGACAGAAAGCAGTTCAGGGATTTTCTTTTCTTTCTTTTTTTCTTTTTTTTTTTTTCTTTTTTATTTTTTTTAGTTTTAGTGTGAGTCTTTGCTGTTAGTTGGGTTACTATGAAAAAGTGCAATGCCTCTGTCTAGAAAAATGGTAGATGTGTGTCTCTAAGGGAGATGTAGGTGGCATATTGGCCATCTGAGGGATGCACAAGAAGGACAAGTAGTAATTCATTCAAAATCCCCAGTCGTAATACCTTGATGTATTATCACAATATAATCTTGTGTGTTAATAGCTAATTATAATATGTACATATAAAGGGCAGTAATTAGCCAGGTGAGCTTTGCTTATGTAAATTCTACTGTCTCAGTTTGAAACTGAGAGTGGCTGTTACTTAATGGTGTTTAAAAAAAAAAAAAAAAAAAAAAGGCATGCAGCAGCTTCAAACATGAGGGACTGTGAAGGTCTGGAAGACTGTATCTACAGTTATTTGTTTCCTCCTCACTCTTTACTGAAGATTCCTAGGAAAATATTTTCCACCCAAGAACTCCAGTGTTCCTCTGATTTGGTGATATTAATCTTATTTAGGTGTGTGCCCTTTTCACAGACTCAATTTAATGTGTCATTTTTCTCTGCCACACAGAAGAGGGATGAGTGAGGAAGAATCAAAACTTTTCTGAAAGCAAAAAGAAAGGCTTTATTATGTGAAGCTTAAACAGAAAAGCAAGAGTGACAGGATTTCCATACAACTGAAAGATTATCTTCTTTAAATGTGTAACTCGTGTTTGCTCTTTATGGGTAGATTGTTAGACTGTATGTTCAGCTCTCTCAAGAGGCATTTAGGACTTCAAATAGAGTAATAAATTAATTTGCGAGATAGAGACAATAATGAAAGATTCCATTTCAAACCACTGACGTGAAACTTTTGTGGAATTTTCAAACATTAAAAAGCGTAAATGACAGCCTTATTTACTTGCGTAAATGAACCCACCAATGGAGTAAAATACAAGATTGACAGCATTAGGAAGAGAAGCTCCTTTTTTATCTACAAAAGAGATGTGACTTACAACAGTGTTATTACTAGCTTTCTTCCATGATACTTGACCACCTCATGACCCTGAGAGGCCAACCACAACAAAGTGAGGGCAGATTAGAGATCTGGTGTATGCAATCCTTGCTTTTTCTTGGATAACTAAAGTTACTCTTGGCAACAAGGAGATGATGAGTTGACACCCATCATCTAAGAAAGGAAACCATTAGTTTACTCAGAAGGCCAATACGAAGCTACCAGATGGGAACAGTTTTCTGTCACTATCTGTCAAGGCTAGAGTGTAGCTATCCAGCCTCCTGTGACATCAATTTTATGCTGAGAGCACAGCAGTCTCAAAAACCACTGAAAAGCCATTTAGTTGTAAAGTATAAGAAACATCTGTCAGAGGCTAAAAGTGTTAAAGAAATGCTTAACTGTACATTGAGTTGGCAGATTCTTAGGCTCAGATTACAGGAAAAAAAAACATTAGCAATGAAAGTCCACAAGATTTATCCTAATTTTTCAGATTACTTCCTCAGAAAGTCTCCTTTTGAACTGCTCTTCAACAGAAGAACAAATGTGTAGACTTCAATGCTTAATAAAGCTAAAAGCTTCTCCCTGGGGTAATTGAAATTTTTCCATCAAAGGATAGATAGACCTGGTTGCAGCTGCAACAAAGAAGAAACATATAAAGCCAAGTGGAAAGCAGTTAGACAGCATTGGTGGTGTAGGACCATTGAACATGGTCTTGCTAATTGGAATCTATAGCACAGGACATTCAACTACATGCTGGGCAAATGACCCTGAAAGTTTCAAGTCTATCTAGTATAAAAAAAAGTTCAGATGTAAAAATAATCATACGAATGATGGATTCTGTATTCTTGAATGGGCACAACCAACCAGAGATCTGGGTAACTGGCAAATTTCTTTTTTAAATAAGGCCCTTTGAGTCCCATATATGCATCTACTTTCACAAGCATTTCAAAACCTGTCTTCTAATAATTTCACACAGAGCTTTCAGAGAAGCAATTTTCAAAAGAATGAAAGTAATGAAACACAGCAAAGTTTTACATTTTTATTTCTGTACTTTGGGAGAATTCCTATTGAAGACAGAAGGCAGTTCAAATTGGAATTTCTTTACTGCCAACAAAAATGTGTGACTCTTGATCTAATGAAAAATTAGAGAGATTGAAAAGCAGAAGTAGACTTAGGAAGGATTTCAGTTACAGCAGGATGCAGCCCTTATTGCATTTGTAGTTCAAACTGTGATCTTTAAGGAGACCTAAATTGCTCCAGGATGTGGAATTTAGGGTATGTGAGACTTTCTTTTCTCAGAGGAACAAGTATGGGTAGCTAAGACATCAGGCTTTATTGTTATGCATTTAGAAAACATATTTTAATTTAAATAAAATGCCTTTTAATGATGAAAATGTTCAGTTCTTAAAACATTTGTCATGTGAATTAAAAGTTGTTCAGAATGTTTCCATACAGTGGAACTTCTGAATTTTGTCAACATTTTCAGTCCTGCAATCTGATTTGGATAAGCACAATATGTTATACAAAAAGGATTTGATTATTGTGGTTGCTATCGGTATGCAAGGTTCACTGGGTTAAAATCTAAAGTGGCATTCTCACACTCTCTGTAGCTCTGTTAGCACAAAGGTATTTATGGGAAGTGAAACAGATACTAAATAAAGTACCTGTTTACATGCTTGGCTGTGTTGGGGCCTTTAAAAATTAAAGCTTGGCAAGACAGAAACCTGCTTCTGGAACTCTCAAGAGCCGGAGTACTTTGAGTTGTGAACCAGTCTGTTCTTAAAATGAATTATTTTGTGATTTAGATTATATCAAGTAATCCTACAGGAACAGGTACAGCTTTGTCTGAATGCTGGTGTTTCCTTTTTTGGTGTCTTGTGGCATTAAGTTCTTATAACTCAGACCATATATTTATGGTCATTATGACGGCAACATGCTTACTGTCCGCTGTTTCACACAAAGCTTGCTCAGGGCTTCATTGCCTTCTTTGTTAGTGTAGGCACTGACTTTAAGAAATTAAATACTAATACTCAGAACAGGAGATCAAACATGCATATTTTGATGTTTGAAAGCCACAGGTAGTAAGTGATATAACCTAAAGTTACATTACCTGAAACCGTGCTCTAGTCCAGTCCAGCACCAGAATGTAGACCTCTATCTACACAACACTGACGCTAAACTCAAAGCTGGTCCTCATGTCGAGTCAGAACAGAGGTAATCTAGCAGCAGACTTGTCTGAGGTTAAAGAAACAAAATTGTACCAAGAGTAGAGTAAAAATAGTATTTTCCTTTTCCGGTTTCTATTGAAAGTATTCAGGAAACAAAAATGATTTCATTTCTGTTCATGCGATAAAGTGATAGGAAGAATAAAACACTTGGAGATCAGAACTTCCAGGGCTGGATATCTAAAGCTCGTAATAGGACAGGCCTGTCCGCAGCGTTACTTCACCATGGCCTCACATGACTACAGGGGTACCTCTCTGGTACTCAGTGCACTTCACTTCATGGCTTGGAACAAAGTCAAGCCCAAGCTAGGTTATTTTTGATCAGTTGCATTCAGACTAGCATTCAAAAGCAGCAGAATCCAAGTGATAATGAAAATTACCAAACCAAGCCAACCCCATGAAAAGTTGCTCTGTGAATGGATGAGCTTGAGACCACTGCATAAAGTCCATTAAACAGCAGTGTTCCCATCTGACTTCATTAAAATTTCAGTGAAATGATTTTGCATTTTCTTTGCACTGTGCCAGAATGAACACTGTGCTTACAGCAGGCATTGTCTAGTGCTTCTCTTTGCTTTTAAAATGACATCAAACTTTTAGTTCTATTTTGCTTACTTTCCTGTGCTGCTACTGAAAAACACATGAAGATCAGCCAAGCAATGGTAAGACAGACATTCATCCGGTGTGAAATAAAGCAAGGTTTATATGTTGTAATTCAGTGTAAAATTACTTTTCACATAGTACTGTGTTGCCTGGATTTATATATTTCTTTTGCTGAGTATGCATATTATCTTGTAGATTTTGAACAAATGAAACCTGAGTCATATTTACTTCATCATAAATACAGACTGCAGTCAAAAATGATTTCCTTTTAGCAGTGTTTCTTGATGTCTTCCTTATGTAATTTAATTGGTTTGGTGACTTTTCTTTTTTTCTTTTTCTTTTTTCTTTTTTTTTTTTTTTTTACACTGCAGTGACAAAGCAGAGTGTAACAGTAAATACCCACTGCATTCTGTGAATTATTAACATGTTTCATCCTACTAAACATGGGGGATTTAAAATGCTGTATCTGTGGGACATTTTAATTTCACTGTGTCTAGACACAGAAAGATAAATGTGAGTGCTATCAGTTGCAAAACACACAAAATAAACTAGCTCCAAAAACTCTCCCTTCCAAGGTAAGTTAAGTATGAATGCTTATTTACTACAATAGCAACACTTATTTCTCCTTTCTCTGATTTCCATACCAGACAGAGCTTTTAAAACTGCACTACACAAAAATGTTTTTACATACACTCACTTAGCAACACCTTTTGTGGATCCTATTTTCAGACGCGGTGTCTGCTTACAGTACTTGCAGATGTATCTGGGCATGGCACATGCAGTCCAGCTAACCTCCAGACAAATATTCATTCATTTGCAAAGGTCAGGAATGCATTTGTAAAAGGCTGCTGAAAATTGGTAGAGATTTCTCTTCGGCTCAATAATTCAAATAGTGCAAAAATCACAGAGAAGGACAAAAGCAAACAAAATACAAGTTTTTCTTTGTTTTCTTTCAATTTTCATAGCAAACCACTGGCCCCTTATACAGCCGTAGCCCAATAGGATAATCTGTGTTGAGACAATGTGCACAAGCTTTGTGCCATGAAATATTAGATCCTCTGATGTAACTGCATGGGTCTAGTGGAGCTGAATTTACCTGTCCCAAATTTCCTCACGCTACCCAAGAACATTACGTGGAACAAAAACCCCCCACACTTGGAAGCATATCATTTTTCAGAAGAACTTCTCCAAGACTTTTTCTGAGTTATAATGTAGCTTTGTCATTTGGTAAAATGTAAGAAGCCAATATGTTCTTATCTTACACTATCCTTCAAATACTCATTTGTGTTGCTTGTCTCCACTGAGGTAGTTTACAGAGGATCTAAGTGCTGCCAGCTGCCTAAGCTTCTGCTAAGGTTGGAAGTCTCTGGAAGTCTCTATGTCCCTCATAGGTATCGGCCTTCTGCCAAAATTTAGGAAGAGTAACTGAACCAGAGCTTTTTATCCACTTAAAGTTGAAGCTAGATGATTTTTTAATAATTATTTTATGTTTTTTATGGCAGAAGTTGTTAAATGTCAGCATTTTCCTTCATTGAATAGAATGTACAACCCAGGTTCTACACTCTGGGTTTGTAAGTAAAGGTACAAGTCTGAATTTATTTGACCTTGATTTTTACCTAACTATTTTTTCCCAAAATCTGCTAAAAAGGCATGCTTAAAGGGGTTTTATTTCATTGGAGGTAAGGAATATGTGCAGAAAAACATGGCAATACCCCTTCTTTTCCTAACAGCAAAGACACTAGAGTTAATTGGCACAGAAATAACTGATTAGTTGAATCTACAAAAAACAATTACAAAATTTAACCATCAGCCTACTGGTAGTTTAAGAGGGCTATCAATTTGCATATCTCTTCGCAAGTAAATATAATCTTAGTTTAAAAGATCACTATTCTGAGATGTTATGTTGTTGATTTCATAGTGTCTCAATCTTGACAGGGTCACTGAGCATGGCTACAATTTTTCTGCTTTTGGGTAAGATGAACATGTAACATTCTCATGTCAGAAGGTCCCAGAATGCCAATTCTATTCTGACCTTCAGTTTCACAGATGACAGGATTTCCATGAATTCATTTTTGTATGAACTAGAGCATAGCTAATCGTGATTTTAAAATTGCTAGTGACATGAATCTAAAGAACTTTTTATTACTTTGCTCTCCTACCTGGGCACTTGCAGCTTGTGGCCAAAAAAAAAAATTATTAAAATTAATTAATACTCGACTACAATACTGTTTCACTGTGAGTTGTATTTTCAATCCTTGGGGTATTTCGTGGTGGTGGTGGTAGTGGTGGTGGTTTATTTATTTATTTATGTCTTTTTCCTGAACTCTCTCCAGTTTGTCATCATATTTCCTGAACTTCAGACAATGGCCTTTGGGAGAAGTGGGAAAGGGGGTTGTTTGATTGGTTGGCTGTTGGAATCAATACTTTCAAAGTCATCTATCATGAAACTACAGTTTACATTGCCCATGATACATCACTGTCACAAATGCTTGTCCCATCCTAAAACTAGGCTGCTTTCTTAAATTTTATTATTTTGAAAGACTGTTCTAGAACCATTCTCATCCTCCCATGTTTACCTCTAATTTCCAAATTTATTAATGGTCAATCTATACTTGCTTGGGAATCTTTTTGGCAGCCTTGTTTTCCATCTTGTATCACCTTAGTCTGTCTTTGGTGGTTATCCTCCCTGTGTGCCTTGATGTATTTGATGACAACAATCATCACCCCTCAGCCTCTAATCCTTCACCCTTTCTTTGGCTCACTTAAACAAACCAACCCTTTTTGTCCTCTTTCCAGCCATGCCCACCAAGGCAGGGAATCCTGCTACTCCTTGTTTGCTGTCCTTTTGTCATGATGAAGCTTGCTCTTACATTGCAGAATAGTTTCAACAAAGGGTGGTTCAGAGTTCTTCATAGTATCATGGACAAGACATTCCAATAGGAGGTGACAAAAAAATATTTTTCTGCTCCCTGATGAGAGTTCTTCTATAAAGTATAGGTGGCAGTTTCATTGCAAGTGTTGAAAAAGGAAAACAAACAAAAAAAATCACCTTCCGTAGTCTTCTGAAAAAAGTTGTAAGTAGCTAATGGTCCTCCCTTTCAGTATCTCAGTAAATCAAGCAATTTAATTTAGTAGTTACATCTAATTTATATTAAGTGAAAACTGAACTCAAAACAGCTTCGTCCTCTACAACCTGGTTGATGTGCTCCAAACTATTACAGCCCATAAGCTAATAATATCTCTCTTCTACCCCAATTTTCACTTAAGTGTAACAATCTGCTTCAGTATTGACCTGTAAATAACCCTGTCACTTTAACTGCTACCATGTGCACGCTTTCAGAAAAACAAATTTTATCAGGCAAATTCAGATGCAGATTGCGTTTGGCTCAAGCCAGTTCTCGTTATCATTACTGACCAGAACTGTACCCCGCTTTGCAAATATGGACACCCAAGCACCTCAGGAAGTTCTCGAGTATTTTTTGTTTTGTTTTTCCTTTTTGTTTTGTTTTGTTGTTGTTAAAAAAAAAAAAAAAAAAAAACACTTTTTTTAACAGCTGACATTAAAAGACTGTTTCTTGGAAGCTGAATAAACCAATCTCAGGCTATGCAGTCTTGAGGCAATTAAAACTTTTGCCATAGAATTTTTGCAGCACAACTGTTTGCTTCGTATTATCAGCTCTCATAACTTACCCTGGAAAGTCCTGAGTGCCCTCTACCCACAGCAACCAGGGCACTTAGCATTTTGCACCAAGGGCTCTCTTACCTATGCATGGTCTAGGCACCATTAACAAAATAAATTGTGGGTATATTTAAAGATGTTACAAATATTTACAATAAAAAGTACTCTTCAACATTCCTTTGGAAGAAATATGATGTAACAATGAGAATAATCAGGCATATGGAATGGGAGAAGAGTAGATAATATAGTTGTAGGGTGTTTTTTTTTTTTTTTTCTTAGCATTATGTCATACACAAGAGATATATTTTTTTCTTAGCATTACCTCATACCCAAACAAAGATATGAGTTAGAGCGGAAGAAGCATGGTGTTGTCAGGAACTAGCAGAGCCTTTTTGCTTGTTGGTTATTTCCGCACTCATTTGTGTATCGTTTCCCTTCATGCTTCATTACAGCAACTCAAAGCTCTGTGTAGGTAGATCCTACATGGCGGGGTTAGGCAGGACATAGCTCCAAGCCTAGGAGATGCTGTCAAAACTTTTGATTTCTCTCCTTCAGTGGGGCACGTTGGGTTCTTTCATCAGCAGTTGACTTGCCCAGTATTTCTAGGCATGTATTACCTGAAGCCCCTGATAGACACGGTAAAAGCTGGCAAAAAGCCACAGGGGGAGATTAATATAGAGCACCTAGAAATTAATGCTTTTCCCGGGCAAAATACTATCTACCATGTGCTTGTGTTTAATTTGAGGCAGACTTCCAACAGGGATGACCAGCATCAAGGCCATTTTAAAGCACTGCTACCGTATGTACAACTGCTGGAAAAACCACGCACATTCGGCAGGGACGCGGGCCTTTCCCCGAGCCCTGCATGACTAAGCTGACGTGCAGCACTGAGCTCACGGCCAAACTCGGGCCTGACTGCGGCGGGCGGGTGACGGCGCAGCACCGGCAGGCAGCCCGGGGGTTTTTATTTGTATTTGTCCTGCAGCAGAGCGCGGGGGAGGCCGGAGCCCACCCCCTTATGGCCGCCCGGTGCACTGCGGGGGCTGCAGGCGTCCCCTGAAGCCTTAATAATAATAATAACAATAATAATAATAACGCGGCTGACAACAACGGAACGCCACATTTCCCTCAGGCCCGCCGCGCGAGCGCCATTTCCCCGCGGCGGCAGCAGGGCGGGGCGCGGCGCCACCTGCGCCTCAGGGCGGGCCCGGCCGCGGCCCCCTCAGCCCGGCCGCCTCAGGGGGCGGCCCCGCAGCGGCCGCACTCGGCCTCTCCCACTCCCTCGGGGGAGGGGGGGGGAAGGCAGGAGCCTCCCGCCCTTCCCGCAGGGAACGCCCCGCTCGGCGGCTGCGGGCCCCCCCCGCGGCTCGGCGTGGGGCAGGCCGGCGGCGGTGCGCGGGGGCGGGGCGGGCGGGCAGCGCCCCCCCCGGCGGTGACAGTTTCTAGAAGCACGTCCCGGCGGCCTTTGCGCTCGCAACATGGAGGAGCTGACGGTGGAAGTGCGCGGCTCCAACGGGGCCTTCTACAAGGTACCGGCAGCCGGGGGGCAGCGGCTTCCCGGGGCTTCCCCCACTCTGAAGGGGCCCGGGGGAGGCCGGCGGGGGGAGTCCTGGCCCTAAAGGAGGGGGAAGTGGAAGGGGGGGGGAAATGGGGGAGCGGGGGAAGGTGTCGGGGTGTGGCGGGGGCGGGGGGGCCGCGGAGGGCGCCTGAGGGAGAGGGGCCGGTGGTGGGTGGGGTGGGGTGAGGTGAGGTGGGGGTGCTCGGCTCCGGGTGGGGGAACGGGGGGCGTGTGGAGGTGGTTTTGGGAAGGAGTGAGGGCCTTCGGGTGGGATGGGGGGAGCTGAGCCAGCAATCATAATCTGGAAATAATTCTTTAACGATCTCGAGTTTATTTATGTCGTCAGAACGCTTCCTTCGCCATCACCCTCCCTGGAATGTCAGGATGTTGCAGGATCAATGCAGAGTACCCTCAGCTGTTGCCCGTCAGTCATTTCCCCTAAGCCTGGCTTCAGATGTTTAAGAATCCCAGCGCTTTTTATGGCAAGAGCCCTCTGTCTTCCTTTCCAGGAGGGCTGCTTCCAGCCAGCATTGTGAGCACTCGGGGTAGCCGTGCCCTGGGAGTGCTTAATCTCAGGTCTCTCTTTAGCTGTTAAGCCTAACCGCATACATGGTGTGGAATTGCACATGCATTATCCCAGTTGAGGCTGGGGGGGAGTGTCCTTTTTTTTTTTTTTCTCTGAATTTCCTGTTTGCAGCTGTGGATTTGGCTTGGAAGTCATTTGGTGACTGTACAGTATGTAAAGGCAGTTGGTTAAAGGACTGTAACCAGCTGACTTCAGGGGTCAGGCTCTTTTTTTTTTTTTTCCAACTGGTTATCTATTAAAAGAGTCGAACAGGAGATAATCATATGAGGAAGTAACTTAATGAGGTAAACTATGCCCTTGATTGGTATTCCTCTTAATTTTTTACCAAAATCAGCAGATTAAAAAAAAAATCTGTGAATTAGGCACATATTTAGGTGGTCTATAAATAATCACAAAGAAACCCACATCAAAAGTATTTGTATTTAGAACAGGATACTCCTAAAACAGAATTGATTTTTTTTCCTGTCCATTAGAAAGCTGAGAATTTGGAGATGCATTTCTTAGCTTTCCATTGCCCACATTATGATCTTGGACAAATCAAAAAGTATGAGCTAGTTCGTTCTTCTGCTTAAGGGGGATGTGAGACTAATAGGAGCATTAGGAGGTACACCAGATTTTTGGACTGAGGGGAGCTGCCTGCACAGCATTTATTACAATAAGCCTGATTTTAAATCTGCGGTAATGACGTCTCCTAAGTCAGTGAGAATTGTCAGGCTTAGATTAGTACCATCGTGTGCTTGGCCCTGTGGGTGGTGCCTAATGAGCAGAAGTTTTACTTAAAAATATCATTTAATGGCTTTCAGGCTAGCAAAATGGCGATTCCGTCCAGCGTTGGAGCCATTCACTTCATCATGGTGAATGGTCAGATTAGAGTGCTTGGACCCATGGTAATGAAAACCCCAACTCAAAATAATCATTGTTAACATGCAAAAATCCACCCCAAAACACAATAAAGCAAACAGAATCGTGATTTTGAAGGATCATTTTTGTCGTGAAATCCGTGTGTCTGGCTCCATTTTGTGAGTCTTACTGTTGAGGTAGGCAGATGATGCACTCACTTGGAGCTGAGGAACAAAACTTCATATTTAAAGTTGGGGAAACAAAGGAAGGAGGAGTATCAGCCTCATGGAGAAAGTGTCCTGTTTTGGACACTGATACGCATTGATATTTGCATTTGTAAGGTTATAAGGGGATGAAGTTTGAGGTTTGCAGTCAGAACAATCTGAATTTAGATTCATTATCCCAGCATACCTCCTGGTAAATGAGATGAGAAGGATCCTGCTATGCCAACAGAGATAAAAAACGGAGTAATTATGTAAACAATTACATGACAGATTTTCTTTAATGAGTTGTTAATATGATCTGCGATTCAGCTGTAGTAGCAGCGGTGATTAAATCTGTTTTAGTGGGGTCTTAGTAGCTATTAGAGATATGACCATGATAGATGAAATTCTGTGATTGCTACAAATTAATCAGAAAAGCAGTGCTTTTTATTACAATAGGTGAAAAATCAATGTTGTTCTTGATGCATAAGTCAATGGAGACTGTCATAGACACCCCCAAGATAATTTTTTTATTCTGTACAGAAAATAAGATATAAATTTCACCTTGTGTTTATAAATCTCCAAACCAATTTTATGCCTTTTTTTTTTTTTACTTTGTTTAAATGACTAATATGGCCTGGAGAACAGGACACTATTTATGTTGTATTTTATCCTAAATTCTCAACCAGCAGGCATCAGAGCATGTTTAGCCATTCCCTGCCGGTCAGAAGACTTTGTATCCATCTTAGTATTGTGCATCTGTTGTCTCTGAGCCTCATTGGTGCCATCTTTTCTCTAAAGTGGTTATGGTATTGTGGACAAGGTGAGGTTTGTGTTGTGGACCAGGAGGAGAGTAGACAGTTGACAAGCTGTACAGATCAGCAATAGCATCTATTAGGGTTATGTTGATTGTGAGATCAGAACAGTTGAGTATTTCTCGGTGACTGTTAGGTTGCAGGTGAGGGTGGTTTTTTTTGTTTTTGATAGGAAATGTCCAAACAAACCTGGATTTTGTTGGACACAAAGTGGATTGGAGTGAAACTCAAATATTCCCAGCCCCGTCTTGTCCTGACTGCGGTGTTCTCTGCCTGGCACTCGCTGCGTGGAGCTGGGAACTCATTTTAAGATGATATGCAGCTATGTAGATGACTGACAAATTCACAAAGTCATAGACTTGGTGAGGTTGGCAGGGACCTCTGGAGGTCATTTGTCCAACACCTCTGCTCCAGCAGGGCCACCTAGAGCTGCTTGCCCAGGCCCCTGTCCAGGTGGCTTTTGAGTATCTCCAAGAGTGAAGATCCACGGCCTCTGGACAGCTCAGTCACCTGCACAGTTAAATGCTTCCTGGTGCTCAGATGGAAGCTCCTGAGTTCCAGCATGTGCACATTGCCTTTTGTCCTGTTGTCTGTGAAGGGTGCCTTGGTGAGAATGAGATGAACACTTCTGTATTGCCCAGTATCTCCCTCAGCCATTTGCATACATGGAAATTTGGGCCTTGCAGTAAAATGACACCAGAGTACATAAGCTGAACACTAGATAGCTTATGCTGTGGAATCCTTCAGTGACATCTGAATAACTTTAAAGATCTGTTGCATTCGCTATTGTAGGGATTTCCATGCGCTGAAGGGCGAACTCCAGTGTTGGATGCCCTTGCAGTCGTTCTGTTCTAGATAGTAGGTGTCCAGACTATGCAGAAAGATGAAATGTGATTAAAATGGAAGTAGAATTAAACCCTTCATCTTCAATTTACAGGTTCTAAAGCTCATCCTTGGTGCCTCTTTCAGGAGGTGCAGTTGTTCTAGGAGCAGGCCTAACCATAGATCTGTTAGAAGCTGGCCTTAAGGTAGAGAATAGCCAAAATTCTGCTAAAGAAAATGGTGGTGAAAGAGAAGTGCACAGTATTTCTTCACATGTAGGATGTCGAAGCACAGTGAGCAATTGTGGAATAAAATGCTTATGAATAAAAATATAATGGCTGTTTTTTGTTAAGTTCTAATTAGTGACTTTGAGAAGTTATCCGTGAGGTTTTCTGAATGTCTTTTTAGCATGATAGTAAAATAGGAAACTGTCATTAAGAGGTTAGTGTACATAGGTATCATCACACCAGGAAACAATACAGTAAATGGAATTAGATATTTTTGTTTTCCTGTAAAGATTTGAACTGTCTTTTGATGGACAGCGTTTATTAAATCTAGCCCTGTTGAGTGGGAAACATCAGACATTTTAAGGTTGTTACTGCTCTCTTGAAACTTGTATAGTTGCATGAAGTATGTCTAGTCATTGCCATTGAAGAGCCATTTTCTTGACCCTTTTAGCATGATAAAAAGCAGATGCCACAGGCAGTGGTTATTGATTTCTGATGTACATAATCAGTACAGGGCGTCTTTCAGAAGTTTTGCCCTTTGGGAATATGCATATGAAGAAGGCAGCATAATAATGTGTGTGCCTTGGGCTTTATTCATAAGCCTAAACCAGGAGATTCAATGCTGAAGTTCTTGTGTGACTCTCCTAAGGACCTGTGAGTTTACACATGATAATTATGATTGTGAATGGAAATCAGTAATGTGAAAAATAAAACTAAAATAGCATTTCAGGATAGTTTCCTACCTTCTCTCTGCTTGTAATGCTTGGTCTGTTTTCTTTTATCAGTTCCTTGTAGCAGGTGCAGCTAATCATTTCCAATGGAAATAACACTTTGAAGTTCAAATCATTGGACAAAAAAAAAAAAGGGTATTTATGAACTTCCTGTATTTGCTTTGATTTTTTTTCTGTGAGGGTCAGTATGGAATAGCAATAATTAAGTAGGGTATTTTGCATTTGTTACATCAAACAGTTGTGTGTAAATCTTAATTTAAAATACTAACAGTTCCTGGTTCTGACAGGAGTGAAAGGATTGGTAATGGGATACAGGCTTCTTGACCTTTATGTCACTGATTCAGAAACAGTCCATGGTTGGATGCCAAAGCGTTTGCTGTTTGAAATTTGCTCAGCAGTGAGTACGGTGATCTTAGTATAGTTTTTAGCGTGCGGGTGTATGTGACTCAAAATCCAACACAGTGGCTGGCCATCTCTGGAAGGAATGCCTGCAGCTAAGCTAACAGCCTTATTTTTAGACTGGACTGTCCTATTTGGGGGTCAGCTAATCTTAAGAAAGCAGGATGAAGTGGGAACTGAGATTGCATCTGGCTGTTACGCACGTTTTGTGACTGCCTGGAACTGAATGTAAAAACAAAAATGCAGATGTGGTGTGTGTATGCACACGCACATAGTTCACCGTAAGGGCACTTTAGTAAGTCCTGATCCGTTTATGTTATCAGCAGGTCCTAATCCTAAATCCACGAGCAAAGCCCAGGTAAAAGGGAAAGACTGTGTGTGTTGTTTGTTGCGAGGTGAAGTCTCAGCTATGGTGATTTTGAGGGCAAATGATCCTTTCATAGTTTCCTGCCCTTTTGTTCATACTTAGTATGGCATGGCCCTGTGTTAGGCTTGCAGGCTTTCTGATCCCACACCTGAGTGAGAGTGCTAGCCATATATATTACCCCAGCTTACAGGTGCTGGTGTCAGGAGCCTGGCTTCTGGCAAGTGAGTGGCAGAGACAGGTCGGTGTCAGAGTGCCTGGGGCCCCATGTGCCATTAATAGCCTGGAGTACAGTAGAGTCTCCTGGCTGCCTCGTGAGCAGATAGCAGAGCATACATGGGCTTCAGAGGTCCAGCCTGCTGCGTAAACTGAGGGACTGACGCTAAAATCTGGACAGTTCGGCTCTGAGGTCTGGCAAGGTGAGGTCCCATTAATTTGTCTTCCCTTCCTGCACTCTGCAATTCTGTATGTGGTGTAAAACGCATTTACAAATGTTGTGTGTAGGCTGGCTCGCTGGTGCTACAGATTGCTTCAGATTCCTTGCTCTGTGTTCTTGAAGCCAGTAGAGTTGCTGATGGTGATGTGTTCGGTGGTCTCTTAGCTTGCTGAGCCTCGTTACCTGTTTGGAATGAGGATATGCTGAATGCTGGGTAAGGAGGAACTCTGCAAGCTTAGGTATTGGTGTTACCTGTCTTCGGCCATCACTGCTAAAGTAAGCTTCAGTAATGGAGTGGCTTGTTGATGTAAGCAAAAGATGTGGTTTTAGTTAGTAGAAAACGTTTCTGATACATTATCAGATGTGAGAAATGCAAATTTAGAGTACAAATCAATTTATATTGGTTACCTAACTGATAAAGAACTTCTTTGAATTCCTAGTTGAAAACCATGATGTTTACTGTTCCGTGTTTTCTTTATGTTCATCTGTCCCATGCGGGAAATCCCTAGTAAATAGGTAGGATTTAATGTAACTTCTAATGTAAATAATACTTTATATTGCAAAATATCTTAACTTTTCCAGTTCTGGGCAAAACTGAAAATGTTTATAAAAAGAATTTAAAATCATCTCCGGGGTCTTGGAATAATCTTAAAAAGAAAAAGACTAAACCTCATCATGACATACGCGGAATCTGTTTCTGTGCTTTTATCTTGGAGTTACAAGTGACAGCTGATAATGCTTATAATAAAGGTCAGGGTTGTAGGTGGGAAACCAGTAAGAAGGGGTTTTTACTTTTGATAAATGTTTCCATATTTTTGGCATGTTTCCTGTTAGTGATCGAGTAATTTATTAGAAAAATACATTTAAAACCTATATTGAATTCTGATTACTACTAGTTGTATCACAAATGAATTGTCTGCCCTATATACCTCAGGCTGCCATGTTTTAGTTGCTGTAAATGTGTTTTCTTCCCACCAGTAGTAGAGAAACTGACAATAATAGGAAGAATTAAACCTGTTTTTTGACTTAGCATGTTACTCCTTTGTTTTTTCTTATATTTGTACAATTAGAGACCGATCAGACTCTTTCAGGCCTCACATATGATTGCAATGATTTAATAATTTAATATTTTACTTGTCCTTTGCTGGCTTCCCGTGGATACCTGATGCTAGAATATCTGGTTTTGTGTTTCTCATATGAATATTGTGGACTAAGAGTGAGTACCGGCTGAAAATACTACTCAGCTAATTCTAGTCATAGTTCAGTAGTACTGCTACTGTAGCACTGCTAGCCTTGAGTCTATGTATTATTTTGGTGTGGGAAGAGCAGTGCACGTGCTTTGAACTGGAAGACTCCCTTGTGTGAAGGAGTTCTTGAAACGTGCGGTGTTGTAAAATTTATAGATTCTTTGTTGGAATTTGTACTCTGATTTTTTTTAAAAAATACTGCTCAGTGTTTGTGCTTAGGTGGCTAAGGTTTGTACATGGATGGCAGTTAGTCTGCTGCTGGTCATACCTGCAGTATTGTCTGGCTTCCCTTTATTTGGCAGGATGTTAGCTGGAAAGCTGGTTGTGAATATTAAACCTGGTCGTGCAGTTACGCTGAAAGCTAGGCTTTACCTAGTAACAGACTGACTGCCACTGAGGTTGGAATTTGTTGTCTTTCATTTCTGATGTCTTTTTAATGAAACCTAGAACTAGTCAGTGAATTCAGGATTTTTAAACTCTGCGGAGTGTTGTTCAGAATATTTCCCAGGTGTTTTGTGCTATCTGATTTTGAATCCCTCTTGATTCTGGAGTTGTTCTAAACAAAAGGAAGGATAACTGCATTTGTATTTGCAAAATAAATTTTTGGCTACTGTAGACTGATCTTAGAAATGTTTTGGATTCATTAGAAATTAAATAAATTATCCTCCATGTTAAGTACTGTGAAAGCATGTAATAAATCAGAGGTAAGGTTGTCAGATATGACATAAAGCAGCAGAATGAGGCAAAGACAAATACCGAATCAGAGGCTCTTGGAATGCAGATAAAAGGCTGTCCATAGTAGTGGGTTATATCTCCTGTTGGTAAGTTGTCACTGACAGAATGTCAGCCTGCATAAACTTGTTTCATGCTGGTGTGGCTTGAGTGATTTTATTTATTTTTTTGGGTAGTCTGAATGAATTGTTGTAGAACAACTTTTATCTCCTGCATTTTGTGTTGCACTGTTATCCCCGCACTGGGGCATGTTTAAAGGGACATTGGTGGGATAAATACTAAAAGTTGTGCTTTACCTCTATCTAATAGATACTTGAAGCAGTAAAATTTTCCATGCATTTCATACTCTTTGCCTCTTCAAACAGACATAGCTTCAGTATTCCTGTCCAGTTTAATCTGTACAGAAGCTTTCTTGAAACAGAAAAGTCCCTGATGGTGTGTGTTTTCACCACCAACTGTTGAAGTTGCTTGCATCTCAAAGAGATTTGCCTTCCTCACCTTGCAGTGGCAAGGTGACCTTTCAAAGGGTAGATTTTATGAGGAACATGCTAGATGGTTCAACAAGGTGACTTTGGTGATTTCTGGTGACCTGGTGTGCTCAGGATCACGGATCTGCTTTGTGCCAGAACCGGTCTTCTCTGTTGCTGGCAGATGGTTTTGAGTGCAGCTTGCTTAGGGTGCAGGAAAGCAGGTTTTTGAGTGAATCCTGGTATTGGTTAAGATTGCCCAAGTTCAGGTAAAAGGAGCTTTATTCCTGCAGGCCCCTTGCAGCTAGCTGTCAGTGCCTTCCTTCACTGTCCCTGATTAGACTGAGGGATCCTGTGCTGAAACTTCTTTCCCAGAGCTGACACATGATACCTTTGTGGGCTCGTTACGCCTTGCACAGCTGATACGTTCTTCATCCTCCTCAGTTGCCAGTTTCTCAAGTGGATATAATCCATTCAACAGGTTTCCTGGAACTTATCTGAACAGAGCTATGCGACTCTTACTCAAGTGAAACTGCAGGGTCCTTCTTGTTCTCCTGTGCTAGGGCAAATACCAAGCTATGACAAAAAGTGGGAGTAGTTGGAAGTTTTTTCTTTGTGTCTGTGTTGTTTTGTTGTGTGGATTTTTTTTTATTTTTTTTTTTGCACCATGACTTCCTTAATCAAGAGATGGAGGAACTTAATTTCTGCATGGGTATATAAGTACAACTGAACCAGGTTGTTCTTCGTCTTTAGGTTTTCGACATAAACAGTGCATCCTTAAGAATCCCTTTTTTTCAAAAGAAAAAGTAGGGTTTTCTCGCAGTTGTTAGTGAGATCATAATAATGTGACACAAAATAATGTGAAACATTTATTTGCTTTGTTTTTCTATGAGGTCTTGCAGGTATTTTACCTCATACTGTTTCCAGTTCTGTATTTGAAAGGTGATGCAGTATGCAGCCATGTAGCAGCCTGTATGACCAATTTTTAGCCAAGTTTGCTGTCACGCCATTTGGAAGGAAAGTTGCTTGGGATTCATTTTGGTCCTGAGAATAACACCTGTAAAAGCAAATAGTACAACTCATGATACAATGTTAAACAGCTGTGAGTAGCACCAACTGCCCTGGGCTTGGACCTTTATAATTTTGCTCCTGTGAAATAGTTGTGTAGATATGTAAATAAAATAATAAACTCGGGAAGTGATTTATCAGTTCTAAGTATACTGGTTTCGTTTGAACAGTCATGAAATAACCTACGTTCAATATATTTCTTAGAATAGATGGCCGAGTATATCAGCAACCTCATGCAAGCAGTGGGATTGCATCTGAGAACTTTCCTAAATGCAAAACCTAATGTTGGTGATGCTCTGCTGCGTGGGTTCATTTCAGGCTGTATTGAAATTGCTGCCTTGTTTTGATTTCATGTGCCCTCTTACAACAAAAACTGTTTTTGTTTTAGGGATTTATCAAAGATGTTCATGAGGATTCACTCACAGTTGTATTTGAAAACAAGTAAGTATTTTATTTTTAAAAATCACTTATGTATTTAGATATTAAGAGGAAGTGGCCTTCATTAGAAATGTGTAGTTCTAGAAATAGAGGCTCACTATTATATTCAGTCTCCGTGATTTCTTGAGTAGCTGTGGTATCATAAATGAGCAAGTCAGTTAGGCATTCCATTCCCTTTTTTTATATTTTAGTAATGCCCATAGATTTGTCAGCCCATATTAATTAGAGAATAATTGGTGGCAGCTGTCTGCTATTTTTTATATATAAAGCAAAGAAAGATGGAAAATATGGAAGTGTATCTATTTACTAAGCAGTTCATTATGTCTAGCCTGGGGAATGCGTGTCAGCATCATCAACCAGAAGAAACAATGCAAGTATTCTGATTATGAGTGATTTTTTTAAACTTTTGCAGAATATACATACATGTACACACATTGAATCTGAAGTCAATTTTTATTACTTTGGTGTGGAAAAGTGCAATTCTGAAAGCACTGGAGAAAAAATTATGCATGCTGCCCTCTTCATTTATTGTATAAGCACAGTAGTACCACAGGGACCTATAGCAGCAAGGCAAAGATAATCCATGGGATGGTAAACTACAAATGAATTCTTGTTAGGCATTCAGACTGATAACACTGGATTACCTGAGAGTTTCCAGCATAATTTAGGATATCTGGGGGGTTGCATCCTCTTTGCTGTTTCCCTTCCAGTTGCTAGGTGGAGATCCTAAAAATGTGACATCTTATACATCAGTCTGAGCCATTCTTAAAGGAAGGCTGGGGGGGTAGCAAATGTAATACTAGAGAGTATGCATTTGTGTATGCACAATACTATGTAATGTTTAATATGAACGTTTATAAAATATATTGTATAATATTGAATAAACATATAATATGGCTCACTTTAGGATGTTACATGTGTTTCATGCATATGAAAAAACTCTAGGGAGAAAAAGGTAATCCTAGGGTTTACTCTGCAAAGTCCAGTCTTTGATTCTTTCTATCCTGTATTTTCTTGCCCTTCTTTAATGAATAATGGTTAGAAGATGAAGTGGCAGCAATAATTTGTGCTAACACTTAATGAGGAGATTATGGAGGCTGTTACTGTCTCCTTGGTTTTCATACTGGCACCGCTCATTTCTCACCCCACCCACCCCTCAGAAAACACAACTTCATCCTGTTGTTGATCTGAGGAGATGTGGCCGATCTTCAGTTTCGTATTCAGCATCCAGGTTGCCTTTCTTTAAGGTTAGAGGCTCTTTGCCTTCAAGGCATGCTTACATGTGACAAACCAAGTAAGCTAAAGGAAGTGCCTGTGGTTCATAGCAGATGTCTCATTATTGACAAACACATTTTAGCTGTTTTATATCCATGTAATCAATGTCTTTCAACGTGTGGTAGCAGCCGTGTTCGATAAAGGATGGGTTGCAACGCAATGTCAGGTGCTTTGCTGACCAGAAATAGATCCTGTCAGGAAGTATGTAGACTGCTCTAGTCTAGCTAACAAAGTGAGCAAGTCTACACTGCTAATGGCAGTCAGTTTACATTTTGCCTGTTGTTAGCCAGTCTTTACCTACAGCTATTGTAAGGTACCCGAAGCTGGTTTACAGCACAAATTGCTAATGGTGATTTTGTGGCCATAGCAGTATTAATCTCTGTACTGATTGGCAGGTACTGATTTCTTCTTCTATTGGCAGGTACTGACTTCTGTTAGGAAATCTTTTGGGAAGAGGCAGGGAATGAACAAAGAAGCTTCAGGAAATCAAAACCTTCATTGTTGCATACAACTAAAAAATAGATATTCAGGTGCAGTAGGCCTGTGGGAATTGAAGCAGCCCTATCAGAGGAAAGATTGTTTTAGCAGACAATTTGTAGCTAGTCACAGGTCATTTCTTACTACATCTTTCCACGGCATTTCACTAGTGAGATGCCCCCATTTTGGACTTTCTGCCATCAAAACTTCAACTTGTATTCTGAAAACTGAGCTTTCTGCGTCCTTTTCCACTGTTTTATCAAAAAAAAAATACCTTGCTGCTGAAATGGATAAGTCACTACTGACCCATCTACTTACAGTGGATGGCGTTTGTCTATGTGATTAGAGATGGAACCAAAACGAGCTCACTACAATTTTAAGTAGATTTTATTGAAGATGCAAGGTCTCTTCAGTTACAGCATCTCATTATGGGCAACTTATAACTTTCTGTAAGCTCCTGTTTGCTGCTGGATTCTGAAACTACAAGGCACAGTTGAAATTCTCAAGAGAACTTTAAGCTGCTCGGTTGTTTACAGCAATTTGTATCCTGTTGTTTAGTTATGATTATTCTGCTCATACTGTTTCCAAACCAAAGTTTTATATACCCTGGGCTATAGGGAATGCATTTTGTCCTCAAGTCTTACTATTTGCCTTTGCATCTGTGAGAGTAAAAACTTCACGAAGGGGGCAGGGGGAACCCACACCCTGGGGTTAACGACTTTTATAGTTACAAGGATAATTGAATTACAAGTAATTCTTTTTCCAGCCTACTGCTGTTCTTCAGAAATAGAATGAGGTTTAAATAACACTTTGTGGCAAAAATACCTTCCAACTTCAACAAAAGCTATCTGTAATCTTCCCTGCTTTTTTGTTGTTTTTAAAAATGTAAGTACATCGTATAATCTTCACGGAGGGCTTACGGAATCAGTTTAGTGAACCATTCAATTTTTAATTTATTTAAAATTAATTCAAGAATTGTTCTGTCATTAAATACCTTCCCAGATATTATTTTAGTTTCAACAGGGTTATTTTTATACTTTGCTTATGCGGTTAACTCTCTAGCAGTGGATGAACAGACTTTCTTATATAGAAAGAGGGATTTAACTAAACTCTGAGTTCTAAAAACAAAGCTTTTTTAAAAAAATAAAAATAAAAATCTGGAGCTAATGTGTAATGCCTCAACTTTCCAACTTTCAGTTGGCAACCGGAGCGCCAGGTACCCTTTAATGAAGTCAGATTACCCCCACCCCCTGATATCAAGAAAGAAATTGGTGAAGGAGATGAAGTGGAGGTGAGTTTATCCGTGTTTCCTTTCCTAATGAACTATTGTTATACAGCTGATGGTCTGTTCAAGATGGTGACGATTTTAAGTACACGAGCAAAGTAATGATTTTTAAATGGAGCGTGTCCCTAGTAATGGATTTATTAAACGAGTAAATAAAAATGTTTTGATTCTGTCTTAGTGATTAGAAAGCAAAACCTGCTGTTTTTCAGTGAAACTGGAAAGTAATCATGTATTTCACTGAAAATTACCAGTGGAACTTAATCTAATTTTTTAAAATGGTGTGTTTCAAAATTAAAAACCAAATCCGCTAATTTTCATTTTTCATCTGGTATGTAACAGTTGGAAATATTGTGATGTGAAAATGAAATAATGCTCTTCCAATAACGTAAGTTTCAAACTAGGTGAAATATCTAGTATGAAAATATCTTGTCGGAAATAGTGTAAATTACACTATTTTACAGAGAAGCAGTGTTATTTAGAAATTGCAGATTAAACTGTGAAATAGAAGGTACATGTTCCATCCCTGGCTATTTATAGTGTCTTTAGTATTTGCTTGTCCTTAGAATGGAAGTATCTTTGGGATAGCATTATAGTTTTAGGCTAGTAATCTAGTTTGTTCATAATCCTGAGAGCGCAAAACAATGAAAATTTGTGCAAGGAGCGTGGAACAGTGAAAAATTAATACAAAAGTTACTTCTGTGTAGCATAATGTTCATTTTCATGAAAATCAGAAAAGCTGAGATGTTCTTTCTTCATTTGCATATCTAGGCAACTGAATTATGTCTGTGTGTGCTTTAAATGTTGTTTTTGTTGAAGTCTGTCTTTTTTTTAACTACTTCCATTCCCAGGTTTATTCCAGAGCAAATGATCAAGAACCTTGTGGCTGGTGGCTGGCAAAAGTTCGAATGATGAAAGGAGAGGTAAACTATTTTAAAATTTAGTGCTCTCATGTTGTTATTTTCATGTTATACTAAATAACAGTAAATATGAAAGCTCTTTGTGATACAAAAAAAGAATAAACTACTACCAGTACAAAAACATGTCAAAACAGAATTTTAAGCTGAGATGACTTTGAATGCAGCATGGGTCATTTCATGCAACTGAGAGTGGTATTTTGGTATCTGAGTGGGCCACTTTGATTATTAGTAGTTTAATTGCTTGGAGGACTATATGCATGCATAATAATACTGGTTTTAACAAACATAATTTGTGAATTGAACTTGGTGCTAAGAACTTAGTAAGGCAGTACCCTTTACCTGCAGTTAAAGTCACTGTTTAAACTCCAAATCTAATTCTGGTAATTAATCACACGGTACCTATGAATGTGTTGTGGTTTCTTTTTTGCACTTGTATTTCTGTGGGGTGTAGTGTAAAACCACTTTTTTTTTTTTACATATGTCAACCGTGTATTTTGCCAGTGGCTGTTATGGTTGCATCTGCAAAATAGCTTGTATATTCAGACTAAAAAAGAAGTTCAGAGCCATGGTGATGTCTGGTATCATATCATTAAAGCTTTTGAAAGCAAGAGAATTCAGCTTCATAGTAGGAAAGGCCCTATGTCTCAACGCTTCCATTGTGTTAGATCTCCAAAACTGAGAATAGGATTGAGGAAAAAAAATTGTCTAACTTATGATACTGTTTTAAACAGCTGTTAACAAGTAGTAACTGCTACTGAATTCTGTAATGGCATGTTGATAATTGAAACAGAATTTAATTATAAGTAAACAGTTATCAAAGAAGGATCATGTTTCTTGATCCTTGTGGATGAACCTTCTTAAAAGAAAAAGATAGTTAAAACTGATTTAAACTGATTTAACTGATTTAAATTACTGTGTTCTTAATTTGGGGCTAATCTGCTTCTCTTACATGCTACAGAAATTTGGGGTCGTACTATCAGTTACTTTGCTGTCTTGCTTGGTTAGAAACTCTGACTTAAATTGTAAGAACTATTCTTGCTCTGTATGGTCTCATCAGAGTAGTAAAAGAAACATTTCAAATCCCGAATTGAATTTTTTTTCCATTTCTTAATTATCTGGTATTGACAGGAGAAAATGATTTTTCATGCTCTGAAGACTGATACTTTTATAGAGCGTTTTCAGAGCATTGTCAAATTAGTTACGCTATAAAACCATGTTGTGCCAAATTTAAAACTGAAAATCAGAAAATAGCATGTGGAAAAGTATGTCACAACGTAGTGATTTACTCTTTCCTGATACTGGAGTAAGTTCTGTGTGTTCACAAAATTAGATACCTGTTTTGGAGGAGTCTTAGTCTAGATATTCATATTTTCTACATTCTTGGTGTTGGTAATGTTAGAATGTCTTAGTTTCCAACTGAAGTTAACATTTGAAAAAAAAACTTCTTCCGTAGTTTTATGTCATTGAATATGCTGCTTGTGATGCCACTTACAATGAAATTGTCACTTACGAAAGACTCCGACCTGTGAATCAAAATAAAACTGTCAAAAAGAATACCTTTTTCAAATGCACAGTGGATGTCCCTGAAGATCTGAGAGATGCGTGAGTAGCTATGCACACTTTCATAATACGACGGTTAATGTATTGAGAAGTGTTGGGGGAATATTTTAAAGGACAATTTACAGGTCCATTATTAACCTTGATGGTGGCTGTTGCTGCTGTAGCTGGGCTAGAAATTACAGGCTGGGGTCTGTGCTGATCCTTCAGGGTGGATGGACAAAAAGCAAGTGCTGAGGTGGGATCTTCAGGTCTTGCTTTAGGCTTGAGCAGCTCATAAACTCACAGTGAGTCTCTGCTACTGAGATTTGCCTAATAACTGTGACGACATACAGTCCACAGAGAAATAAGCTCTGGAAATGTGTAATGAGAACTTTTCTAATTTCTGAATATACGTTGTTATAGACTAGTAATCATATTACATGTTCCGTTTTGATGCATCTTATTAAAATATTCTAACAATGGCTTATCTCCTCAGATGTGCTAATGAAAATGCACATAAAGATTTCAAGAAAGCTGTAGGAGCATGTCGAATTTTCTATCATGCTGAAACTGCTCAACTAATAATACTTGTAAGTAACTATTTAGATGTGAATGGTGCATGAATTTTCAGTATTTCAGTACGTTTTGTATATAGACATCAGTATGCTTGCATTGAATGTGGTCAAACTTGTCAAGCTATGTAAGTTGTGAGTGATTTTAATATATGTAGATGCCTTTATAGGGTAGGCCTTTGGAAGGGGATTGGCCTATGTTTAGGAGCAACTTTCTCTCTTATGGTTTTGTCATTGAGCTGAGTGTTTTAGTGATTTGTACAGATTGCTTAAAGCTAGCTATAGCTTTTTCAGCTCTGGAATGGTGGGGTCTACCTGTATGGTATTAGACTTTGTCCTTTGACTTAAAGCTGGGTTTCCATGTGAAGAACTGCATCAGTTCATGTCATGTTGAAGCCTGGGTGTGAACTGGCCGGTAGGTAGGGTGGATTACCAGGGTTCTGAGAGCCTGGATCATATGGAGTGACCAAGCTTGATACTAGGTGGATTAAAGTAGCTTTTGCAAAAATAGCTTGGTTGGTCTTTTCAAATGTGAAATGCATTTTCCAAGCAGAGAAACATACAGCCAATAAAGAATTGTTCACTTGGATTGTTCTGTGCCTGTTTTGTCACAGTACATAGACTTTTCCCAGCAGTAGCTTTTCTGCATGGTTCTGTTTACGTAGTCTTATCTGCTTAAATCTGACTCTAGGGATTTGTGTTTTCCTTTCTTATTTCCGTAGCTCTCCCCCTGAGTTGGTGAGTGACAAGAATGAATATGGTAGAATGCTACTGATTTTTTTTTTTTTGTCTGGGAAGTATCAAGGGGAAAGACCTACTATGTAGATCAGTAGCAAAATTTTTAGTGTAAAATATGTTCTGAGTTAGAATAGGAAACTGTAGGTTTGCAGAGGTGGTGCTGAATTCTTCATGCTTAGTTTTGAGGAAGAACAATACCTGTAAATACTGGAAATTTGAATCACGTTTATAACTTCTGTCCTTTCAGTGTGAATTTTTCTAAAAAATGACTGTCCTTTTTGTAGTCTGCCAGTGAAGCAACAGTGAAGAGAGTGAATATTCTGAGTGACATGCATTTGCGCAGCATTCGTACCAAACTTATGCTTATGTCAAGAAACGAAGAAGCTACAAAACACTTAGAAGTAAGTCATAGCTTGAAATTCTTGTCGCTTGAAACCAAGCACATAACTAACTGTACTTCACATTGAATGCATGTGAATGAGTCTTATTTTGTTTCCCTTCAGTGCACAAAACAGCTTGCTGCGGCATTTCATGAGGAATTTGTGGTCAGAGAAGATCTAATGGGACTTGCTATAGGAACACATGGCAGTAACATACAACAAGCCAGAAAGGTTCCAGGAGTTACTGCAATTGAACTTGAGGAGGATACTGGTACTTTCAGAATCTATGGGGAGGTAAGAGAGGAGGAACTTCTTGTGAATCAGATAAGCATTTCACTTTGCTGTTAGGGCGGTGAGGGCTGTACCCAGAACTAACAACTGAAAAGAGCCGAGTACTTTTTTTGAATGGCCATAAACATATTCACACTGTGGCAGCTTTTTTATGAAGTAAGAGACTTCTGCAGTGGTGAGAGACACTGCAGTGGTGGTCTCTATGTGATGTGTTCTTTCCTAATCATTCCATGTGCTGATGTGCAAATTCAGGGCTAGCTGCACTGTACACCTCAGCCAGCCTGAGAGAGATACTGTTTACTGCAATCTTGCTTTATTTTTTTCTTCCGACTTCCTGTGCTGTTCTTAGTGGTGTCTTCCACCTGCCCTGAGCCTGCTATAGTTCATGTGGGGTTTTTCTGATGTGTGGTATCTGTTCTCTGACCTAGCCAAATACATTATAGTCTTATCTGCTTCTTTTCACCCTTTTTTTTAATGTAGCAATTTAATGCTGGTTTTGTTTTGGCAAATTAATGATGGATTGGACAAAATACTGCTGTATTTCACTTGTGTGCATCTTAACTGAGGTGTTCTAAATCTTGAGAGAGCCTTAAAACATAGCTGTTCCTTGGATCAAAGCTATAATCCATTCACGAGGCAGAAGAGCAGTGTCACAGCAATTCTGCTGTCACTGTGGCACTGTTAGAACATTACTTGAGGGGTTTAACCCATGCTACCAATTGTACAGGTGTTTCACACTCATTTAGAACTATGCTGCTGCAAAAATAGCAGGAATAATGCTGGGATTAGGGAAACACCCTGCATTTAATCTTTCTATTAGTCTCTACAAGTAACTTGGATGTACCTTGATTCTATGGAGTAACCAAAGCAGGAATGGATGTATAGACTGGAACTCAAACTTAGAAAGATAATTACTAATAACTGGATTTTTGTTGAGGTGTTTAATCCATGTGCATGCTGATATTTTCAATTTACTTCTTCCCCCCCCCATGTATGTATAGTCATTTTCCTTTTCTGAATTACTGGCTGCAAGGAGCTGAGGATGCGTTATCCAAACCAGCTTTATATGCTGTCTCCTGCTGGGGTGTGAGTCACATGGGTTGTATGCGCACAAAACTTCTGAGTACTTGTGGCAGAGTGCAGATATGCATATGGGTATGCTGGAGTGCTGAAGTCCCTGGCTGGCAGCTGTTTGCTTTCTCATTCTGATGCTGCTTGTGTGACAGTAGTCACTGTTCCTTCCTCTCTATTTGGGAAAGAGGTGATAAACGTACCTCTGAGGCAGGACATTGTGAACTCTCTAATTATGTCCTACTTGTAGAGTTCATTGAAGGTGAAAATGGCTAATGTGTTGATCTCTGCATCCTTTTATCTGTTACTTGGAGTATGCAGCATAGCTCTGCTTTCTACAACCAACCACTTCCTGTTTGCCTGTTTTTTTTTCCAAGCTTTATTGCTTGTTTCATCGTCTTGAAATCCATTATCTCCCATGTTTCTTGTCTCAGCATTTTCACCTCTGCCAGAAGTAGAAGTTTGTGAATTTCTTGTCCTTCTAGGAGTTCCGCAAATTTTCATTTAAAGGTTCAGGAGCTGGTGATATTTTTGCTTCACATTTGTCTGAAAATATGACAGATGAAAGGGCTTAAAGGCATGAGTATGATGAAAAGTTATCATTGCTGACACTCAGACACACATTCACACATTCTATGCTCCTGTTGTTGGTAATTTTAAGCTGTATATTTATTTTTTCATTACCTGTAGTATTCAATTAACAGTCATTTAATTTCTGTCACTTAACAATGAAGCCATAAGGAAGGACTTAAGAGTTCTCCCGTATCTTAGAAAAATTGATAACTGAACTGTGGTCAGAACTAGCATTCTGAAAGGGGAATTGTCTTGGTTGTAATATTACTTACAAAGTACAGGTTAATGCTTGATGAAGACACATTCCTTAGTGCAGTATGTTTTCTTGTAATTGGACACTTGAGATATTTCTTTAACGTTTATTTCACAAGTAGATTAATTTTGCCTCTCATATCTTCTTTTTGAAGATGCTTGCCATTTGGAAGATTTGTGTATGTTGCTATAGGGTTTTATCTTTACCATATTGCATTCAGAAGTAAATATTTTTTGTTTTTCAGACTGCCGATGCAGTAAAAAAGGCTAGAAGTTACTTGGAATTTGTGGAGGATTTTATTCAGGTTCCCAGAAATCTTGTTGGTATGTAATACTGCTAAAATATGAAAACCTGGGGAAAGAGAGCCTACTGAATGTGCATAGAAGCTTTAGCTTTTAGTACAATATTTGATTTTTCCATTTAATTAGTTTGAAAGGACTAAATTTCTTTCTATATGCATAATCTTAATAACTACTAGCCATTCTATGCATGCATACAGTTCGAATATGATTTTAGAATTTCTGGCCTTCTAACACAGTTTTTGTTTACAAGCATGAAGTAGGAGAAAACTTTGAGGGGAAGAAGTAGAAGGTAAAAGAGTTGGGTTGTTAAAATAGTGTTGTATGTAAAATTATCAAACAGCTGTTTAAAATATTTTGCACACTGGTGCAAAATTAACCATTCTTGCCCTCCAAAGGAAAAGTTATTGGAAAAAATGGAAAAGTGATTCAGGAGATTGTAGACAAGTCTGGAGTCGTCAGGGTGAGAATTGAAGGAGATAATGAAAATAAACTGCCACGTGAAGATGTAAGTACTTTCTTCTTCCTATGAAAATAGAAACCTTAACAAATGAGCCATTTTGAATGCTTTAACAAAGAAAATAAGGGAAAATATCCAGAAGGTGAAAATTTCTGGGGCTTGACTTAAATGACTTAAAGCGCTACCTTACAGCATTAGAATGGGAATATTGTTAATCTCTGCATCACTAGGCAGCTGGCCTATGTGCCCTTGTTTTTCTATGGCCAGCCTATGATAGCGGTGATGTCCAAGTTATAAAAACGTGGTGACTGTGATTTGGATAATTCTATGGGATAGAGGCATGCTTGTGGATTGTGTAATAAATCCAGTTTTATCATTTTCTGATGGCTATAGAGGTGGATTTTAAATTTTTCTTCAGACTGGCATCTTGCCATCAATCTTGTATGAAAAGATTCAAGAAAGGGTTTTTGCTACTGAAGCAAAATTTTATTTTTAAGCTTTTTCCTTCGTGTACTGTAGCTGAATAACTATTAATACTGTCAGCCTAAAACTGTTTTACATATTTTAACTGCATGAGAATGTAAGATAAGATTTTCTGAAGGTGCTTGATCTTGCAAAGTTGGTTTAATTAACCACTGCACGCTTCTCAGGAATCTTTGGATGCCTTTACGCACACCTACAGTGACAGAAACACGCGCAGCAGTTGTGTTGCATGGACAACACAATGGAATGTAGACAGACAGTAATGTTAGGTTACCTCAACTGCTAGAATAGGATGTTGAAACGCTAGACAGTCTGAAATTCTTAACAAATAGGTATTTGCTTCAGTCTTTAAGCTATTTCTGCTGCCTTTTTTGCAGCCCAAGATTCAGTTGTCTGTGATTGTTCAGATTATTTAAACGATTAAAAATGTTTTAATTGTAAAAACAAAGTATAGTTTTGATAATTGTCTTCTTCAATGTGAGATGTGGCATTTTGTTTCTGTAGGGAATGGTACCATTTGTATTTGTGGGTACTAAGGAGAGCATTGGAAATGTCCAAGTTCTTTTAGAGTACCACATTGCGTATCTAAAGGTAAGTGTATTTTGGAAGAAAGAAGCTGTAGAAGAAGCTTTTGTTGAAGTAAGAAAATACTTGAGTAACAACTTCAGTGGGTTTTGCAACTGCTGAACAATTTCTTAGTAGGCTGTGAACTAAGGTTTGGGGTCATGAACCCTCCCATTGCACGTAAGAGCTATTTAGGCCTTTACATTATCGTGAGTACTTAGTACTGTTGGTATTCAAAGAACTGGATTTCAAACAACACTTCTAAGTGGCGTTTGAGAAGTAACATGCAATTGTTTTCTCCATGTTAGAGGTTAATGCTGTGTTGGTGTAGGATGGATTTTCTAATACCAAAAAGTATTTAAAACAATTACCCATCTGAACTAGTTGGCTTTGTAGGACTAGGGGTGTGACTTCACAGAAATAATGAATTAATTTCATCTTGTTACTCTGTCAGGGTTTTTTAAAGATGACTAGAAAAAGTGCAGTGAAGCATTGTTTTTAAGATGATTACCTCTCAACAGTCTTTTCATGGTGTTTTAAAAGAAAGGCTTGAAATTTCTTCCAAAATGCCGGGATTGTAAAACTCATAGGTCAGTCCTGTTACATGTTGTCAACTTGGAGGTAGCATTAACTCACCTAAAGGAATGTTAGTTTTTTCCATGACGGGATGGGCAATGGTATTTAGTGGGGAAAAGTAAGATGTCTTTATCTGAAATTTCTTGTTTCCTCCTTATGTAGGAGGTCGAGCAATTAAGACTGGAACGGCTCCAGATTGATGAACAATTGCGTCAGATTGGTATGGGTTTCAGACCTTCCTCTGCTAGAGTTCCAGAAAAAGAAAAGGGTTATACGACTGATGAGAGTACCCTCTCCTCAGTACAAGGTTCCAGATCATACAGTGGAAGAGGGAGAGGCCGCAGAGGCCCCAATTACACATCAGGTTACGGTGAGTTTTTTGTGATGTTTTTTACAACTGTAGAGCAGCTATTGAATGAGTTTTCAGTATACTTTTGAAGAGAAGTTGAGTTGAAGGTAGATGTGAAAATTCAGAATTGCCTTTTTTCCACATAGCTCAGAAAACCTAGTTAGCTTATATTCTTGCTGAAGTTAAATTTTAAACTGAAAAAATGAGCAAACTGAACTCTGGAAAAATCGTGACTTTCAATGATAGCAGTTGTATGACAAAATTGAAAGTGATGGTGTGTGCAAGAGGTACAGGTACTCTTCAGGAGACAGATTGTTTTTCTAAGTAGCATTATCTGATCTGACTGAGGAGGAGAAAAGCTTGTCTGTGATCATGGTCATTCTATGAGCATACCTGTGAAAATTAAAATAACTTAAAATGGATGTAGCACAAAGCTTCTTTTGTAATCATATTTTTGTATTTGGGTAGAAACTAAATGGATTTATTTTAGATGTAGTGAGGTATTCTGTGGAGCTGAGTAGCAGTTCCTCGTAGAAGTGTGCACATCCCCTTTTCCCTCAGCTGCATCCCCCCAGCTGGAAAGTCTGCACATCAATATAGACATATTTCACAAAGATACATAGGTGCCCTAGTAAACAGGTGGCAAATTATTGAATACAGTAAATTACTCTTCATCATCTCCATGTAGCTCACTTGTGTCACAAAATCAGACAGTCCTTTTGAATTGCATGGCCTGGCGCTGATGATGCCTTTGACAATCCTGGCATGTTGATCAGGTTAATTCTGATGATATCGATAATATTTATTACTTTGTTTTTTTTTCTCTTTCCTGGTGAATTGTTTGACTTAACTGAAACTGTAATGAATGTTCAGTTTGTTTATATGCATACCATGTTCAGACTTCAATTTGGAAGTTCCCCCCTCACCCTTCCACGGTGAGAATTGCATGTTAGAACCATAGGAGTGTAAATACCTTTATTCCAGAATTGTTGGTAGGGAGAGGTCCTGGATGCTTAACCTAAATGGTAGGTGTTCAGTTTATTTAGTAATAAAAAGCTGTGCAGGTTTGGTTAGCTCAGAAACAATGGGAAGTTATGAGCAATATTTAATATAAACAGTTAAATTTTTCAAGCACATTACCGCAGCCAGAAGAGGTTGCTTAGCAACAGCCATTAGCTGTAAGGTGGCAAAGTTGTCCTTGGGAATTTCAGAGAAGTTGCCTAGAAACTGCATCAAATGCCTGCAGCGTACACACAAAGAGAAAGTAGTATTTAATTGTTGATTTTATCCACACACATAAATTACACTTTGAGTAATCTTGGATCTTATTTCTCTCGTTAGTGCAAACAAACTTAAAATACAAACAGTGTAAGTTACCTAGGTTTCTATGATTCTTATTTGTGCACGCAAATGTTTTAATATAAATTTATATAAAAAGATGTATCTATAAATTTTTATTTTGAATTCGTGTTTTTTGTATATATTTATAGAATACGTGTAACTAGGCCAGAATAAGAATAAGAAATCTCAGGAAGAATAAGAATCTGAAACCAGAATACAATCCCACATTTCTTACTCATTTCCAATTTTCTTTTCCTTCTTGTACAAGGTACAAACTCTGAGCTCTCTAATCCCTCTGAAACAGAATCTGAGAGAAAAGATGAACTTAGTGACTGGTCCTTGGCAGGAGAAGATGACAGAGAAAGCAGACATCAGCGTGATAATAGACGACGTCCTGGAGGACGAGGACGCAGCGTATCCGGAGGTCGTGGACGTGGTGGACCTCGTGGTGGCAAGTCATCTATTAGCTCTGGTAGTGTATCTCAAATGTATTTTGAGCTGTTTTTGTTGCTTGCAATTCTATCTCTGACCTGTTAGTACTTTTAAACACTGCTTTTACATTGTAACTGTAATACTTTGGTATTTCAGTGGGGTTTTGTGATACACACAAAAAAGCTAGAAAGGGACACTTTATCAAGGAGTGTATTGAGAGGGCAAGGCGTAATTGTTTTAAAGTAAAAGAGGGTAGATTTAGGTAAGATACTTGGGAGAAATTATTTACCATGAGAGCGCTGAGGCATTGGAACAGATTGCCTGGAGAAGCTGTGGATGCCCATCCCTGGAAGTGTTTAAGGCCAGGCTGGATGGGGCTTTGAGCAACCCAGGATGGTAAAAGGTGGCCCTGCCTATGGCAGGGGGCTTGGAATGAGATGATCTTTAAGGTCCTTTACAACCCAAACCATTCTGTGATTCTGTGATGTTTTGTTGCCATAAGCTGTCATTGGAATTCTGTTCATACTCTATTCATGATGATCTCCATTTCCTTTCTCTGCTATACACAGATAATAATGACATTAAAGTTTAGAAATCTTGGGTGTGCTCCTAATGCTTGCCTTTTAAGTTAAGCTTCCGTTTAGATACGGAATGAGAAGAAATCACAGAAAGGAAGCTACATTTTATCACAATTTGACTGTGTAAGATAATTCACAACACTTCAATAGTGACAGAAGTACCATCCTGCTAATGAAGCGAAAGGTATATTTTACACATCTAACAGCTTAAAGTAAAAAGTACTTTAATATTACTTGGAAATCTTTGTTATGCAGTAACTTAAGTGCCACATTATGATGCCTCAGAATATATATTGTTGGATTAGTCAGAGAGGAGTCATTATACATAGAACTACAGCATTTATATCTTTTCATAAGATTGTTTTAATGTTTTGAAGTGTAAATTTAAGTCAGCCTGGAAATAAATGTGTGTAACTACAGTATCTTAAATACAAACTTTCTGTTCGTTTAGTGCTTAAAGATCCGGACAGCAACCCTTACAGCTTACTTGATAATACAGAGTCAGACCAGACTGTGGATACTGATGCTAGTGAATCTCACCACAGTAGTAACCGCCGCAGGAGGTCGCGCAGGCGACGGACTGATGAAGATGCTGTTCTAATGGATGGAATGACAGAGTCTGATACAGCTTCTGTTAATGAGAATGGTTTAGGTATGTAAACAGTTAGATAGTCCCAGAACAATTTTGGAAGAAAAAAGTGTGCTATCAATGTAAGTGCAGTGAAATACTTGTTCATTTTTATTAGTGGCGAGTCATTGTTCTGTTAAAGGTTGCTGTCTGGAAAATTTCCACTTCCATGGCTCTGCCATGAAAGTTCTTGTTTACTGAGCTCCAGTAGTACTTTCATATGCCTCTTTTGTAAAATGTATCTGATGGAGATACCAAAGACTAACTTTGATTTCAGTTAGTAATGCTGTTTTCATAGAGACATGGTGCTCTTATAGTGTTCTGTTTTGTCCTTGGTAACCTCAGTGTCAGGGTAGGAAAGCTACTTAAGCAGTTAATTTATCTCTAGCCAGCTTCTGCTTAAGTACTTTCCCTCAGTAAATTCTCTTGATACTCACTGGGACAAGAATATTATCTGTTGCTTAATAGCATACAAAAAAACTCTTCTTCATGGTTGTGGCTAAAATCTGACATACGGTTATTTAATAAATGAAATCTGAGGTCATTAAGCATATGCCTAAATGTTTTCACGAGCCAGGAGCAAAAAAGTAAAATCTGGCATTTACTTCATTGTGTATGATTTCAGTATAAATTTGTTGTTCTTTCAGACTGTCTTAGCCTGTCTTTTTTAACAGAAGTAATTTGAAATGCCCCATGCTGAAACTGCTGAAGAAGTTATTTTTTTCGTCAGAAATAGTTCATGGTAAACTTTGCAATTGCAGATGATAGTGACAAAAAACCCCAGCGACGCAATCGTAGCCGCAGGCGTCGCTTCAGGGGTCAGGCAGAAGATAGACAGCCAGGTAATTCGAGTGAAGCTGTGGGGATTCTCAGGTCAAAAGCATGAGAGAATGTTGTGTCTGCTGTTTTACATATAGCTGCATAATATATAAAGGTTAATAACTAATAAGACTACTAGATAAAGATGAAAAACATTTCTTACGCTAGGAGAACTTTTATAAAGTTCTTAATCTGTCTAATTAAACTAATTTATAATGTCTAACTTTTTGCTTGGAAATCAGATTTATGCTTCTGATCTGGTTCTCATTGAAGTCAATAGCCAAACTTCTGTTGACTTCAGTGGTCCAGGATCCAGACCTATATAAAAAGTTCATGATCTGCACTCACCTGCATTTGCGCACTTGCATTGAATGTGACACAACCTTTTCAGCACTGGCTGAGAAGCAGAGTTGGAATGGCAGGTTGTAGGTGCCCTGGCAAGGCACTGTGAGGGAACCTACATGGTATCTGCCAGTCCAGAGCTTGATTCAGACTTCTGCTATCAGTCTTCAGCTTTTGTGAACATTGTAAATCATCCACAAATTGAGGGTGGGAAGGAGGAGGAGATTTAAATGAAGTTGCATGTTTCCAATTTTTTTTGTTGTTGTGGCTTGTTGCACTTCTTTTGTGTGTACTAACACTTGAAATGTTAAAGGTGAACTAGCTAATTCTCAGTTTAATGCCCTGTTCAGAAAATGCTTGTACATCTGTGCCATAAGGTAGTAACAGAAGGTCTTCTAGACTGACAGGCTCAAAACATCACCCATATTTGTTTTCTGTATATCTGTGGTGCTCATAAAATATTTGACTTGTAAAGCAACAAATTTTTTTCTTCTAATAATTAAAACTTTAAGAAAAAAGTAACCTTATTTTTCAGCATTCTGTAGTTTTGTTACAAAAATGATAGCTTATAAAGGGGTGGAAGAGATGTTGGTCATCTCTACAAAAACCTCTAGTATTTTTCTTGAAACAAAAATATTCCATGAACAAAACCAAATCCCCAAAGTTTTCTCACTTTTTTCCCTGTTGATTTCTTTATTCAAAATACCATTTTCAATTTCCATAATATTTTTGAAAACAACCTTAAGAGCATTGGTAGTTATACTTCTTGAAAATGCTCTAATAATTTAATCTCTTCATAAATACTCAGTATGTGCAAAGTGAGTGAAATTGAGAGAAAGAGTTATTCCTCCTAAATACTAACAGTGTACTTCAGTCATTTAGTTGTGTTATTTATGTCACCATACTTTTTGGGTTCCTACTATGTATATGATTATTATTATTATTATTAAATAGCCTTTTACACTGTGTGTAAAAACATGCTTCCTCTTTATATTAGAGGAGTTGGGTACAGAACATCACTTTAGAGAAATAAGGCCCCTGGTGCGGAAACTCGCTTGGTCTCAACAATTACGCAGGGACCCAGTTGTGAAAAGTCCAGTTAATGTAACAGAAAACCTGTGTGTTACACTTCCTGTGCTGATAATCTGTTTCTTACACAGGCATTGCTAAACCCAGGAAAATAGTTCACCTGAATGCATGGTATACTAAATATAATTGACTACTGTTCAGTAGATAATGCTTGCCAACTCTAATATGCTATAGTTCATCAAAGATACAAATGCATATTTAAATTTGTAGTACTGTGTATTCTAAAAATAGAATTTACTCTCAATTGTTGTGGTTACGAGAGGGCGGGATAAGACAAAACCAAGCTACAAGAACATGTGCTGAGGTGGTAAGAAGAAAAGAGGTCAGAAAGCCCCTGGCCAGCATCCAGTAAGTGTAGCCATAGCAGTGTAAGTAAGCATGGCTGTCCTGCTGTTGGGTACAGGCTCGCTCATACAGAGCCACTCAAGTGCCTGTACACCCATCACAGTTAATCCACCCAGCTACAAGCCAGAGTTGACAATGTGGATTGCCTTTTGAGTACCAGGAGGGTGAGTTCTCTTGCCAGTGGCTTCATGAAAGTAACAAGGATTTGAATGCTACTTTTATCGTAAGTGATGCCATATTCTGAACCTCCCCTAATTCTTTACGTATTTTAACCTACCTTAATTTCACTAGTGTGAAATTCTTCACTAGTGAAGATAGTTAAATCACAATAATGAACTGTCTATAGTTAAAGAGCCTGCAGTTTTGATCTCTTGAAGATGGGTATGGAAATCCCTTCTTTTTAAGCATTCAGGCCAAAATTACTGTTTTACTACTTTTAAGATTCTGCCTTCAGATAATCACCACGTACCACAGATTTTGTTGAAAATTTTATTAACATAAAAGAATTGATCCTTGCTATGTAGTTGATAACCTGTAAGAGTGAAGGCCTTTTGTGAGATATCTCCCAGTATAGCGTAACTTGTGCAGAAAAAAGATATGAAGCTTAATGCAAAGTTAAATTTCTAATATGAGCGTCACTAATTTTTTTTCCTTGTACAGTAACAGTAGCTGATTATATATCACGAGCTGAATCTCAAAGTAGACAGAGAAACCCTCCAAAGGAGACACTAGCCAAAACCAAGAAAGAAGCGGTAAGACAATTTTAAATGTACACTTCCTTTCCTTTTTCTCTTTCTTTACATTGAAACAGTAAAGGAATGTGTGATTTAGGTCACTTCGACTACTCTGAGTTCAAGAATCATGAAAAGTCAAAATGGTTTAGAGTATACAAAATTGAGCATTAACTTGCAGAATTATAGCATTAAACCTGCAGAGTATCAGTGGAGACTTGAGGAACTGTTTTAGTGTTCAAATTCAAGGACTTCATGTATTCTAAAATACTGTATTTACTAAAGTAGCATTGCACGGTAAAATGCAAAATTTCTATTACAAGGTTGCTGTGAGCCAGAGGGAGATTGACACTTTATTTTGACATTGTATTCTGTGTTTTTACTGAATTTTGAATATCCTGTTTTCATTCTTTAAGGCAAAAGATGCAATTGACGAAAACTGCCCTTCCGAAAAGGCAGTGAATGGTCCTGCTACAACTGCTGGGGATGAGCCTTCTAAATTACAGCACAGTCCTGATGAAAAGAAAGTTACTGTTCAAGAGGAGGGAAATAATCAGGAAGAAGCAGTGCTGAATGGTGTTTCATAAACTGAAGTTCCTAGTTTACAGTTCTTCTACATTACATTTAAAATAGTGCTTGTATAAGCTTGCCAAAGATAGAATATGGATCGCCAGTCTTGACACCGCACTTTCAGTTCCTCCATTTTGGAATACAGAAAGGGGAGGGATCCTGAAGAAATCATATGTTAAACATACTTTGACACCTACTGTGTTATAAATATATCATCAGATGTGCCTTGAGATAGTATATGTAACATTTAAATAAACAGAATTGCTGGCTATAGGAAATGTTATTTTGTTTTCAAAATACGGCAGAGATGTGAGGGGGATCCCTAACATAATACTCTTTATGAAAGCATTAGCTGCTTTTGTTACATTTTTAATAATATGCAACCACTTCTTCACCTGAGGAATACTAGAAAGAAATGCAGTCTAAAATATTTTGCACTGAAATGTAATTTCTCCATTAGTTTAGTCTGGAAACTGGTCTGTTTTAATACATGTTTTTTAAATGCTGTATGTAGAGGAAAAATCTGCAGACCACTGGAATACATTTGTTAAATTCTCATACTCTGCAGGGATACTGGGTGACATTGGCAGTGACTGTTCTACATTGAGGCTTTGTTTGGTTTATTTATTAAACTGTACAGTATTTAAAAATCAAACATAGCTTTAGTTAACACTAAGCTGAATTAGTCATGTCCATTAAGACATAACCTGAACTACTGAAAAGATCAATTTCCAGAAAGTTTATTCTGTATAAACTACATATGTTAGTCCTTAGTAGAGTATTTTTATTTTTGTTTTGGTTGTTTGATGTGCAATATGTTTTTTTTGTATGCTGGTAGTAAAAAAATAAACTTTGATCTTCCATCTGTGGACTGTTTCTATCAGAAATTTAAATTGATATTGACTTAAGGTTTTCAAGCTGTTAACACTAACTGTTGAAACTTACCTGCCAGGCAGCTTGAACCTTTAACTCTTACCAAAAAAAAAAAAAGCTTTCTAACATGCTAACCTTGCATTAAGATGATGTAAAACATCAGTTAATTTATCTAAAAAGACTTACCTTAAGAATTGCTTAACATGACTAACATATATAGGAACTAATGTAGGTGTAGTTTTTGAGAAGCTAGAAGCATGATATGCTAACAAGACTTCCTGGGTGCATGAGCAAGAGCAATAATATAGAAAACAGAAGTAGGAGGGGAAAAAAAGTGGGAGGCAATGGAGTTGTAAGAAGCCAGAGCACATGCACTGCTGAAGCTATACTGATTTGAAAGGAAAATTATTTTACCTGATCTGGCTAAAAGTGAGAAAGGAAAAAAAAAAAAACTCTGCACAGTACATGCCTTCAGCTGCTGTACTTCATACTCCTAGGGCAGAGTTGTACTAACTAGGCTTAGGTGTTTACTTCATTTAAGGATGTGCAGTTTTAGTATGACTTAGTGTTGAGACTCGGCAACAGTGTTCCCTCCTGGAGAACAAAGTGTTAGAACTCTAAACAGAAGAGTCCTCAATAGCAGCCACAAGAGTGGAAAACAAATGAGAGGGGGAAAAAAAAAAAAAAAAAGCTGTTTAAAAACAGTCAATGTTACTTGGCAGGAAAGAACTTCAGTAGCTTTCATTCTTTGTAGGCCTTGACAGATGCAAATTGTGAAGCTGCTGCATGGCAATGTTCCAGTTATGTGTGTGTGGTGTTTTCCTTTTTTTTTTTAAGCTGTGCTTTAAGTTCAGTAGTAAAGCAGAGTATTCCTTTCTTTTACTTTAAGTTCTAAACATTTAAGTTCTAAACATTTTCTTTTTCATGCTCTTCCATTACTGATCTTGAGCCTCTGTTGTAAAAGTGTACAATCTTTCCTTAGTGGTGTTTTGCTATTACTAAGTGGCCTAGAACCAGTCTACAGCAATACAGCTACAGAGAAGCCAAAGTTCAGGCAGAGGATGTGAGACTACTTAACACCCCTCATTGAAATCGGGGCATGGTTTTGGAAAAATGAAAGCTCCACACTCCACTGTATACTTATGAGCAGATGGTGTTAATGATTGCATATGTTGTACTGCAGTTTTACCATAGTTGCAGAAAGGCTGGAAAGATTTCCTGGAGCATGACAGAACACTTTGGCCCCAATTCAGATGCATAAGACAGCTGCTAGTATGCTTGGCTTCATGTAGCCTGGTAAATCCAGCTCAGGTATCCTGGTTTTATGTAAGTAGACCAGAAAGGTCAGAAGGGACCTACAGCGATCTGGTCCAACTGCCTGATCACATCAGGGTTAACCAAGAGTTGGAGCGTGTTACTAAGATTCCAATCCAAATGCGTGCACAGACTGGCCTGGGGCATCGACCACCTCTCTAGGATGCCTGTTCAAGTGTTTGACCACCCTCTTGGTAAGGATGTTTTTCCCTAATGTCCTGTCTGACCCCCTGGTGCAGCTTTCTGCCATTCCCATGCACCCTGTCCTCAGGAATCAGGGAGGAGGGACCAGTGCCTGCTGCTGTGCTTCCCCTCCTCGGCCTCAGGACGTGGTGAGCAGTGAGGTCATCTCCCAGCCTCTTCTCCAGAGGAGACAACCCAAGTGTCCTCAGCCTCCCCTCACAGGCATGCCCTGCAGCCCTTCTACCAGCCCTCCTCCTCTTCTGCCCTCCTCTGGATGCTTTCAAGGACAATACTTGGGGTGAGGCTGCACCAATGCTAAACACAGCGGGAGAATTGTCTGTAGGCTGGCTGTACGTCCTTAACGCACCCCAAGCGCAGCTTGCCCTCCTGGCTGCCAGGGCAGCTGCTGGCTCTCGCTGAGCCTGCTGCCACCAGCACCCCCAGGTCCCTTCCTGATGAGCTGCTCTCCGGCCACGTGTCTCCCAGGATGTGCCTGTGCCCAGCATCGTGCCATCCCGTGCAGCACCCAGCATTCATCTTTGGTGAACATCAAGGTGTTGATGGCTGTTTAACTCCTGTATCCAGACCACTGATAAAAACATTAAACAGAACCAGCCCTAATACTGAGCCCTGTGGGGACCCTGCCAGTGACCACCAGTGATGGAAAGACTTCCTTGTTCCTGATTACAAATGCAAACCTTATCACATGAACCATAACGTCGTAGTTAATAATGTGTAAAACTACAGTACTTACTACAGATTTGTAATTTATTGCCATAAGATCCATTAAAAGATGGAAGCTACTAAAAAAATCTGGGATCTTCCAGATCCACCAGTAACACTTAAGAGCTGAACCAACCTTGTTTTTCACAAGGCAAGACAACTGAGTACATTCAGTTTCTTAAACTTTATTTCTTCAATTAGAAACAACCACGTATCTGTCCTGTATCTTCCTGTCAAGTAATTCCTCCTGTTTTTTTTCCACCCTCTCCCTAGACTGTTTTCATCATGCTAACTTTGGCATATGAAAGAACAGCAGCATGAATTTTAAACATAACTAGATTAACAAAAATTAGGTAACGGCATGTCAGCACCCAGTAACATGCAAGAAGTTTTGGCCAAACCAAATCAGTGGCAGCTTCTACCACATACTAATGAACAGCTTTGGAAAACCTTTAAGCCTCACTCCCTCAGACGCTTCCCAAAAAGCGGCTAAGAATTGATCGGGGAGGAAAATACCTCCCCACATTCATTTTTCAAGCCTCATTTGTGTCAAGTCAAAGACTGACATTAGAACTTGCCTTAAGCTGTTTATATATAAAAAAAAAAAAAAATCACTTGAACAAACAAACTCTTTGACTTTCATCTCCAATTCATTTTTTAGCTTGGTCTTCCAGCAAATCTTTAGCTTCATTGATTTTGGCTGCTACATATGGTGAACCACCTAGAAGAAAGATAACCTCATGTCACGCTAGATGGAACAAGTATTTTGGGTTTTGGTGCATACAACAAGTAATGAAGTCACTTTCAAGGAGGCCATTTCACCTTTTAAGTGAAGATTAAAAAGTTACATGCCAAGCATTAACAAGCAATTCTGACTCACTGAAGAACACAGAATTCAGAATAGGCGGAGGTGCCTTGAATTACTAACTTTAAGCATAACTTGATTCTGAGCCTTCGGAACGCCACAGGCAGTGTTTTGTAGTTTAGTCTTCACCTGAAGCAGAAGGCTCAGTTCTTCACTTGCCATGTAGGACCAATTTCCAATGAATTCCTATCAACTCAAGCTCACATGGTAAATATAAAGTACACAAAAATACTCCGGTCTTTCACCTAAATTTAAGGTGATTTTAAGTCTCAGTTTAACAAGTCTTATTTTAATCAGATAGACACAGAAAAGTACAAGCATCAATTGACCTGCTGAATCTGTCTGCTTGCTTTAAACCATTCAAACACAAGAATATGTTCCAAAACTGTATGAATTTAGGCACTCTAAAATCTGTTTTCACTTTTTCATTTTAGTAGCCAACGTATTCAAATGTCACTTCCTACACAGTTCAGTTCAAGGGTAAAAATGTGTATTAGTTGATCAATGCAGATTATTTTTACTTACCTTTATCTGGATGATTCAGAAGCATGATGCGTCTGTGAGCTTCTCTAATTTTACTTCTGTTGGCTGTAGGGCTAGTTTAAAAGACAAAGAAATTGTCTTTTAAAATCTCATAAAATCCCCGAGATTAGAAGAACAAGCATTCTGTCTTGCCCCAAAATTATTTCATTTACATGTATGTTTTTCTTTTCCTATTACTAGGTATAACATTTAAGTCCTGGGCAGCGTTTTTTAGGGTTTTTCCAATAGATTGCATGCCCAAGACATGCTATGAAGCCATGCTATAGCAGTCTAATATGCTTGGGAACATCCACACACATCTGGAGATGAGGGAAAAAAATAAAAATAGGGGCAAATTTTCAAGAATATTTTGGTAACAACCAAGTTAACAGGATTTATCCTGACACAGCAGTACTTAAAAAGTGTTTTTGGTATTTAGCTCCCACTGAAATCTAGTACAATTACACTATCTTGCAGAAGTAGCTACCTCAAAATCCTACAGTGTATGTCCCAGACAGGCCTCTCTCAAATGCCTGAGTGAATTAAAACTGAATATTCAATTGAAAAAGAACAAATCTACGTTTTTATAGGGTCAAATTTCATAGAAAGCTCTTGAAAAAGAGAAAAACTTAACTGATTGTTTTTAACTATTTGTATACAAACTTCCCAGTTGGAAGTTACCTTCAAAGAGAAATGGTTATTACTTTCTATCTTACTAGATAAACTTGCTAAGTTCTGGCAGGGAAAGCTACTCCTCTCTCAGATATTCTAAAATAAGTGAGGATTTTACATGCAGGAAGTAGGTGTGCAGCATTTTCACACAGTATCTGAAATTCAACGGAAGTGACAGCAACCACAAGTGAGCAGCACAACTCTGTTCCCCACACAGAATCAGCCCCAGGTCTTCATGAAAATGGCTTCAAAATAGAAATTTGAATGTGCTTGGGATTTACAGATGTATGGAAGTCTAATTAGAGTTAGATTAGGTTGTGAAGCACACAACCATGCAGCAAGGAATCCCAAATAAGTACAGAAAATCCTGAGAAGACACTCCCTATTTCCTGGCTTGACAGTGACATTTCCAGGGGAAATGGCACAGGACAGTCTTGAGCACTGAGTATCCTCCTTTTTACCTTTCATTTATAATAAGTTTCCTTTTACCTCACTCCTAGTATTAAAGCTGCTTCTCGTTTAGTCATTTTGGGTTCAAATCCACCTCTGTAATAACCACGGAAGTCCTGGAAGGGAAAGTGTGTTAGTTTAGAATACAATTATTATGTAAGTTTAACTACATCAGCTAAAACAACTCATGATTGCTGAGCTTTTAGTCCGGAACAGTATTGTGAAGCTTCTTTTGCACTTGCAATAAGAAATTCAGTTGAAGCAGAGCACTCTAACTTAAATTAATACTTAAACCTGCCAGAACAACTTCTCTGTTAGTCAACTACCATCAGAATCGCAGATTGTTAATAGTGACAAAATTATGTTTAACTTTAGAAGATGAAATACTATACAGAGACAACAGTCTGCAGCTACTTCACTGAGTACACTTTTAAATAAAAAGATGCCATTGATAAAAACTTACGGGTTTTGGTAGATTCTGAAGCGCTTGTTTTACTTGGGGCTCCATTTGCTTCATAGCTTTTAGTGCATAACGACCTGAAAGAAATTAGCATTGAAGAAGACTAAGTATAACATTTCATAAGACCTGGCAATTCAGCTTGACTAGTAACTTACGGATTAGAACATGGAACAAGGATTTTTTTTAGACATTAAAAAAATGAAGAAATTTTATTTTTTAACTACTGCCACATTTCTCATTATAGGCTCTTAGCAGTGTCCAGTACCAGGTATTAAAAGGCATCGGTGCAGAAACAGGCGGTAAACACATCTACAAACCTGCAAATCCAGCTGCGGCTATGGTCAGGCCAACCGCCACCATGGTACCGGCCTACACAGGAAACAAAGTCTTTGTTTACCAAAGAAAGAGAAACAAGACAACACACACACAGAAAAAGGCTGTCTCTGCAAGCGGGCACCACCAACCCATAACCGCCGGGCAGGGCTGCGGCCGGGCCAGGAGAGATCCGGGGGGTGGTTTTCAGCGCCGCAGCCCCTCGTACCCGGCCCCCAGGGCCGTGCCGCGGGCAGCGGGCTCCCTGCAGGCCGTGCCGCCCTCCTGGGCCTCGGGAAGGGCCGGAGCCCCCGCGGCTCCCGCAGCGCGGCCGGCCGGGCCCGGCCCCCGCCGCACTCACCATGGCCGCCGCTGACCGCCCGGCCCCAGGCCCCTCGCGCTGCCGACGGCCGGGCCGGGCCGAGCTGGCAGAGGGCCGAGGCTGGTCGCTCGGCCCCGGGCCCCGCCGCACAGCCGCCACCGGCTGTCGTAAAGCGGGGCGGGGCGGCGGCGGTGACCGCCCCGGCGGGGCCGGGCCGGGCGCTGAGGTGGCCGCGGGGCGAGGGCGGCCCGAGATGGCGGCCCTGCGGCCGGGCCTGGTGAGGGGTCTGCCCCGGCACTGTGGCAGGCGGCTGTGCTTTGTACAAATGAGCGATGACGTGCTCGAGCTAACATATCCCAGACTCGTTTTTTTTACAAAAAAACGTGGTTTATCTCCCGTCCCTGTTACAAGGCGTGTGCCCCATCCCATTTTCCTTCTGTCCTGTCCGTCCCTCTGAGCTCAGGCCTGCTCCTTTCGGGTCCCCGAGCATTACCGCCAAATTCGTGGAAATCCCACTTAAATGGCGCCTGCCCTGCTGTGCTGGCACGGGAAGGGCTGGCACCGGGGCAGCCGGGGAAATTAATGTAGGCCCTGGCTCCAGACAGACAAGCTCGCCTAGTTGATTGTTGAAATCACTACAAAGTGAGGGTGAACTGCACGTCTGGCACTTGTATTTGGATATTATTAATAATACAGTGGTGACACTAAACTAACAGCATAGTGCTGCACGTCACAGAGTGTCCATCTGTTGTTCCAGTCAAAAGTCATGGTTTTGGAAATGGAATAACTCTGCCTGCAGGAACATGCCAGCCTTCAGCACTGAGCTGCTTTTTCAAAAGGGTTGCAGCTCTAATTACAGCTGTCTGATTTGTGTTTAGTTTGCAGGAATTAAAAGCTTTCGTGTTACCTCAGTTCCTGTGGGTGTGTCGGTGTCCTCAGAGGCACCTGGAAAATGAATGCGCAGTGTGGTCTAAGAGCTGGTTGCTGGTTAAGACGCTTGTAATTTTGCTGGTTCTTGTAGTGGAAAATATTTTTTCTTCTCCTATTTTAGCTCTTACGAGTGCTGAGCTCACTTTGAATACGTTTTAAGTTCAGTTTGTGTGTGAATTGTTTTTTTCACTTAAATTTCAAGTGCCTGACGCAATGTCTTCTGAGATGTTTTTGAGGTGGTCTCCTATTCCCTTCCTTCCCTGTTATCCAGGCAACACTACGTTAAAATAATCTGCTCACTTTTAAGGATGATAGAAAAAAGGTTTTGGCTGCATAAAGTGCTTCCACAAAGCATCTCTAAGACTTTCATGGGATGGAAATAAAAGGAAACTTTGATAAAGTGATCAAGTCCCCTTGTTGCAGAGCACGAGGCCTCTGCCAGCCTGTGAAAACTTTTCAAATATGGGACAGGGAGCTAGCAACTGAAAAACAGCTGGATGTTCACTTTATGAAAAAAAAAAAAAAAAAAAAAAAAGACAGGCTTGGTAGCCAACTAGAGTTTCTTCATACAGTGAAGAGAATTAGGTTGCAAAATGGTTTCCTATTTTTGTCCGTTCTCTATCCAAAAAAGGTGTAGAGCAGTGCAAGCTAGTGGCTTTTCTGAGGCATTACCAGTGATTTCGTTTTTCCTATCATCTAAAACAAATAAGAGAGTGGGGATCCTTTCCTGTAATTTATTCCATGAGGTTTGGTTTCCACGTTGTTACAGAACCTTTGGTGGGGCCCAGATCCTTGTGGCTTTTGAGCGAAAGCTGTCCCAAATGGGACTGCTGTTGTCTTTCTTTCCTCACTTTCCCCAGCTTATGTTGGGAAGTACTAGAGACTGGTCACAGATGGGGTGTTGCAGGTTTATACCTACTGGGACTTTCTGTTATATTTTTACTCCCTGAGAGGATCCAAACTTCATCTCTTCCCACTGTTCTGAGTTCCCTATCAGAGCTGAAGAGTGTGCTAGAGGTGTTCCAGCAGATGGCACGTGGGCACATTGTATGGGATGGAGACTTAAAGCCAGTGATACAAAACGCCACCTTTGCTAAGGAAGATATCTGGGGGGCGCCTCCTGCCACGTTCTGAATGTGGTCTCTTCTAAGGACTTTTGTAGCAGACACATGCCTCTACGTGGTACAGGGTATATTAAATACTCCTCTCCCTCTGGCAAGCCAAAGGAAGAACCGCTGCTTGCCCTTCCTTGGCGCTGCCTGTCTCCAGACTGCTTTGGCGCAGGTGGCAGCTGTTGTAGCCCTGTCCTGGCCAAGGTACTGAACTGCTGCCACTAAGCTTTCCAAATGTGTGTCAGAGTTAAGAAATTTTCTGCACGGAAGTCTGCAAATAGCTGCTCTAAGGCTAGTCCAGACCTGTTTCATTTTCCTCCTTGGCTGCTCAGGAAACCTGAGTGAAGAACAGCAAGGGACTGGATGTTTAAATGCTGCCAGTTCACATTTAAACACAAAATCAGTAAGTGCTTGTGTGTATGAGTAGCTTTGATAACAAGTGCTTGAAGGATCAGAACTGTGATAATATTATTTCTGAAACTGGAAGATTTATGAATTTTTACTTATATATAGGTTGTACTCTCCAGAAACTACTCGTCTAGACGTCCCTGTTGGCAAATGGTGTCTTAAGTCTTGCCAAATGCTGAAACTTGATTTTGTGCAGGCTCTGTACATAAATATTAAGGTGATTTGTTACACAACAGGTAGCTTGGTGTTTTTTAAGCCTTGGTCCTTCAAACTACTACAGCTATATAGCATACAGCTAGAGCTTTATGGACATGCTGGTGGCCATATAGACACTGGGCATGTTGCTGAAATCATAGTTATTAATGCTGATTTCTAGGAATTAGGAAGCACGCATCATATGGAGTATCAAAATCAAACAAACAAAAACAGAAAATGCAGAAAACCTCATAGAAATACTTGTTTTCCACAGACAGAGGTGGAAGTGCTCTCTTTTGCCATTGGAGTTTCCATTTATTTAGAAATAGGAATTCTGCTCTGTTTGCTTTATGCGTTCATTTTATAGCACCTTATTCCTCTAGGTCTTCTCTCTGTCAGCCTTGTGCTGTTGTGCAGAGGATCATTCACAGGGAAAAATGAATAAGCTCTGATGGGTACAAATCAGTTCACTGCATTTTTTATCCCTTCTGAAGAATGTCTGTTTTTTGAAATCAGGAGGAAGGCAAAACTACTGAGTTTTTAAAAAAATATCCTCTCATCTGGAGTATACAACCTTTTATTTCACTTACTGTGTTTCTAAACTGCTCCCTTTATATTTTCCAGAGAAACCGTGAAGCTTTTGTGGTTTCTTCTGTCAAGAGTTTTGTCCCAGTGCTTTCTAAAGGTTTTCCACTCAATTAAAATACCTTCTGATAGAAGATGATTTTCCTTTTATAGGCTTTATCTTACTGGACTACCCAAAGCAGCCACATGTGTAACATAAGCAAATTTCTCCATTAAATGTACCATTTCTGCAGAAACCTGGCAGTACTTTCTCTTAACCATATCCTCCACAAACTGGACGGCAGGTGAAGTAGTTGTGCGTTGAGAAGGTTTGTGATGTTCAACATCTATATAAGGCTGCTAAACATTTCTGTAAGTGAAAATCACGGTTACGTGCTGCAGCAGTTGTCCTGTGCATGGCTGATCTTCATGCTTCTCTGCTGCTTGAGGCTTCAGCCATTCCGTGACCCTGCTGTGGCTACACTAAGCTGCACAGAGGCTCACCCTGGGGCACCAAGGTGAATAATTTCTTAGGCTCTTTTAAACGTTTTATCCTCTTTGATTTTAGAACACTATATATTTATATTTTAATAGATATATATATAATAAAAATAGAGTCCAGGTAGAAATTTTTGTTTATTTTATTTTCTTCATTTTTTTTCCTATTGTTTTTCTCCCCATACTCCACTTTCTTTGGCTATACTAGTCTGCCAATTACATTTCACATCTCCTTTCTTTTTCTTCTCATTTATCCTTTTTGAGATTCCGTTATTTCTTGTGTCCTAAACATCTGGACCAGAATACAACACTGTGCTGTCTCACCTGTGGCTAAATAACCTTGGTGTTTGTAGCATCACTTTGTCATTAAATTGATAATCATAATTATTAGAGCATAGTGTGGATGACACTAATTGCAAACTGAGATTCACTCACTTGGTAAGAATTGTTATGGGCTTTTTTTTAATCAAACAAAGCAGGATTTCACTGTAATTTGACGCTAGCTATGAAGTGTGTATGTGTGGCAGGTAGCACATCTGTGTTCACAACAATCATAAGAGAATCTGTCTGCCTTGCAGTGGCATTATTTGGCTTCCCAGCTTAGTTAAAAAACAGGTAAGGTTGCTGGAAAGCAATGGAGAGGCAAGGTCTGTAATTGTTAGTAAATTAGTCACAAAATTCCCTGAAGCTGAACTAAGGAATACAGCATCAACATGTGAATTTTCTCTCTCAATAGTTTCTAAAGTCAAATTTGATACTTACCATCTTTTACCTGTGGTATCTTGAGATATGCTTCTTCTTATGGGAAAAGTGTAACAGCACTCCTCGCCCATGGGCTTATAAGAAGCTTTCTTGAGGCATTAAGTGTTCTTCTGAGATTATGGAGGGTTTTGCAGCTTTGGTGGTGGTGATGAGCTTGAAGCTGAAATTTAAATCTGAAACTGTAATGCATGGGTACAGGTGATGGAAGCGGTAATGGGCAGTGCTGGTTTTGTATTTTGCTTTTGGTTTTTATGTTCCACTACAGTGAAAGAGAATCACTGAGTTAGGTGGAACCTTCCAGAAGGAGGAGCTTGTTCCTTTTCTTTAAAAGCAGCTGGTGACATTTCAAGAGAAGATTCAAGACTGCAGGCAGGACAAGAAAGGAGTGAAAGAAGCACAGCAAAGTCCAGGGAGGCTTTTGCTCAGGCAGGGAGATTGCTGCAAGGCCTAGCAGGCATACAGTCAGGCCTGCAGATAAGAAGGAAAACTTCATAGGTATAATCCTGGGATAGTTTCAACTCAAACACTCATTGAATTAATTGAAATTTTCCAAGCGTGGAAAGCACAATCCTGTAGATATATAATGGACAAGAAATAATTTGTATACAACCCTTTCAGTTGTTCTGCCTTGATAGGATTATTTGATAAAGGTGCTGCTGCAAGACTGGCATCAGTAGAACACTATGTGTTCAGTCACATCATGATGTGTCTGCAATGTTGTAAGTTTATATTTCTCTCTAAACATGCACTATTATCTGGATTTTGTGTAGGAAGAACTCTGCTCCCTGGTGGACTGCTGTGAGGAAAGGCAGGAGGACGAGCATCCAGGGGAGCAGGCCCAGCCAGCACAGGTTCATGAAAGGTGGGTTGTGCTTGTCCTACCTCGTCTCCTTCTATGATCATGCGACCAGACTGGTAGATGAGGGAAGTGCTGTTGATACAGATAGACTTCAGCAAAGCCTTTGACACAGTCTCCCACAATATTCTTCTGGGGAAACTGGCTGCCCATGGCCTGCACAGGTATACTCTTCCCTGGGTAAAGAACTGGCTGGAGAGCCGTGCCCAGCAGGTAGTGGTTAATGAAGTTAACTCCAGCTGGCATCCTGTTACAAGTGGTGTCCCTCAGGGGTCGGTACTGGGGCCTATCTTGCTTAATATCTTTGTTGATGACCTAGATGAGGGGACTGAGTGTATCCTCAGCAAGTTTGCAGCCAACACCAAGTTGGGAGGTAGTGTCGATCTGCCAGAGGGTAGGAAGGCCCTGCAGAGGGACCTGGCTTGTATCAGGTAGGGTGGCCCTTCAGAGGGATCTGGATAGGCTGGACTGCTGGGCTGAGGCAAATGGGATGAGGTTTAACAAGGCCAAATGCTGGGTCCTGCACTTTGGCCACAATAACCCCATGCAACGCTATAGGCTTGGGGCAGCTTGGGGCAGAGTGGCTAGAAGACTGTGAAGAGGAAAGGAACCTGGGAGTATTGATTGATGCTTGGCTGAACGTGAGTTGGCAGTGTGCCCAGGTGGCTAAGAAAGCCCATGGCATCCTGGCCTGTATTAGAAGTAGTGTAGCTAGGAGGAGCAGGGAGGTGATCGTCCCCCTGTACTCAGCTTTGGTGAGGCCACACCTCGAGTACTGTGTTCAGTTTCGGGCTGCTCACATCAAGGCCCTGGAGCATGTCCAGAGAAGGGCAACAAAACTGGTGAGAGGTCTGGAACACAAGTCATATGAGGAGCAGCTGAGGGAGCTGTGGTTGTTTAGTCTGGAAAAAAGGAGGCTCAGGGGAGACCTCATTGCACTCTACAACTTCCTGACAGGAGGTTGTGATGAGGAGGGGGTCGGCCTCTTTGCTCAGATAAGCAGTGATAGGACTCGAGGAAATGGCCACAAGTTGTGCCTGGGGAGATTTAGATTAGATATCTGGAAAAACTTTTTCTCTCAAAGAGTGATCAGGCACTGGAACGGCCTGCCCAGGGAGCTGTTGGAGTCACCGTCCCTGATGGTGTTCAAGAAGTGCCTGCACCATTTTCAGGGCAGTTATCTTCTGGTCTTTTATTTAGGAGTGTGTCCAATTTGTATAAATCCTTATTTATTTGCTTAGATGTGGGGCTCTGATAGGAGTGAATGAGCTAAACACATTATGACTTCAGCACTGAGTTTACAGTGACGTTTGCTTTAAGTCTAAGAAATATAATAACAATTTTTCCATCAGTACTCATTCTGCTTCTTAATTCAGTGGTATTTTCAATGTATATGTGAATTGCGTATTCATACTAA